>NC_134830.1:156303281-156550191 GCF_004210375.1 Tachypleus tridentatus
GTTAGATGTCACAGTATATAGTAAAAAATTGTATTATGAAAGAAAGCTTCTTCAGTCGCCAATCATACATCATATCCCATAAACGTATTGTGAGGATTGGCTATTTTAGTATTAAAATTAATCTGTTAATGTCACATGAGTGGGCGGCCCAATAATATCACTGCATATGCAATTTTGAATACTTTTTGTTCGTAAGATATTTTGCAATACGACATAAATCTGATTACTTTAGTTACATACAAGTTATTTTAGTTTGAAAATGAAATTTTCTATAATTCATATACGAAGACTTCAATTATGATTTTTTTTTCTATCGTGTTGAAATTGTTTACAACTTAGGAAGAAAACAAACTCTTAGTTAGAATAATTTATTATTTCTCTCATCAAATTCACATTTTTAATTATTATGTTCCTTCAAAAATATAAAGAAACAGAAGGAAAGAGACGAAAATTAATAACTAATGAATATATATTATCACTGATCTAGACATTTTGGAAATAAAACGCGACTTTTATTTTCAAAAGACATTTTGCAGTTCGACTTTCATGTATGAACTTGGAATCAGGCTAACTGTTTGTAGCCCTTGTTTCTTCATCCAGTGTTGATCACGAGATTTGCCATCCTCTTCACACAAAAACATGAAAACTTTTTATAACTTGAATGACAACTCTACGATATTTTCAAAAGTATCGAATACGCAGTAGGACCAGAAAAATATGTTAAATTTATGTAAAACACCTTTTAGACTTCATATGGAAAAATCAATGTACAACTCCCGCTCACCATGTTCATAGATTGTAGCCTAAAGCATTGGTATTAATTAATATAGTAATATTGTTGTAATAAACCATTGAATGTTTATACGAAAAAAAACAAAACAGTTTTTCCTAACCACGTAGTAGTAGACAAGAGAAACATTAGCTGCAGTAGTACAGCATCGTGTGAGGAATAGTAAACACCAAATACGACAGAGTGAAAAAAATTATGATTTATTTTTTGGGAAATATGAAAAAAAACATAGAGAAAGTGTGATAAGATTACTAGAATATATTTGTAGGAAAAGTGAACCTGGTTCGTTAGAAATAAAATTAATCAGATAATAGTGTTAACTGAAAATAAACCTATATTACAAAATCCTCATAAAATGCCAGAAATAAACAAATGTGAAACATATGTTTGAATAAGCAGTAATAAAGGACAGTATCAGTCATTATGTATCCTCGGTTGCATAAGGTCCTAAAAAGGACGGAAAATTAAAGTTCTTAGTAGAATTTAAAAAAGGAGATTGTTGTTACAGTTGAAGACATTTATCTCTTACGTAATATACAGGATTCTTCACATAGGTTCTGTAATAGTAAATACATTTCATCTGTTGAATGTAATGAGGATACTGGCAAGTATAAATAAAAGATAAAGTTATAACTGCTTTTGTTTTACCTTGAGGTAAATATCACTTAAACAAAATGTACTTTGGTTCATGTAATGATTCTTCAACGTTGAAGATATTAATGTATGTTGTATTATTACATCTACAACATTCAGAAAT
The DNA here is from genome assembly GCF_004210375.1 of Tachypleus tridentatus. Lineage (NCBI taxonomy): Eukaryota > Metazoa > Arthropoda > Merostomata > Xiphosura > Limulidae > Tachypleus > Tachypleus tridentatus. The sequence continues at coordinate 156,304,829 of NC_134830.1, forward strand.
TTCTGTTACTTAAATGATGTTATAGCGTTCGCTGCGACAACAGAAGAACATATACGAATATTAAAATGTGTATTTGATAGATTACGAGAAGGAACTTCAACGATGAAACCAATCACATGTCACTTGTTGATACAAGAAATAGAATATCTAGATCATTTAGAACTTCAGACGGTGTAAAATCTAACACTAAAAAATTAGATATTCGTGCATTTCTAGGATTTTTTCGTAAGTTTATACCAGATTTTTAGTTCTTGACAAACCTCTAACTGAGCTAATTAAGAATTTAACAGATGTTATTTGGACAGATAAAAGACAAAAAGCTTTCGTGAAATTAGGAGACCTTTGTATTAAAATCTATCATTTTAAGTTACTCAGACATTAGTAAAAAAATTATCTTAAACATAGATATTTCAGGTTATTCTATAAACGCAGTGTTGCCATAATTAAATGAAAACAAAAAAGAACATCCTTTAACTTATTACAGTAGACAGTCATGAAAAGCTGAAGGAAATTACACGGTCTCAGAACAAGTATGTTTAGCCGTAATGTATTGAATGAAAACTTTTTGTTGTTATCTGTATGGTAGGAAATTTCCTATCATTACATGTCATGTACCATTAAGATTACAAATGACATTAATGAACTTTTCCTCTATGTTAGCCATGTTGGTCATTCTTACTCCAAGATTATGATTTTGAAATAATTCATATAACAGGTAGAAAATATTCAAATGTGAGTACTCCATATAACATAAAAGTAAGAGGCACTGAAACTGAAAAGAATAATCTATTAAAAAAGTAATAGAAAATAAAACTGAAAATGAGAATGAATTAGAAGTAATTTTGGATTAAAACATGTGATTACTAAACAAAATAAAGATGAGTTAATAAATAACTTGTGTTCCTGATAAAAAAGTGAAAACGATTGCTAAAGCATATGTACAGAACATTGTAGACACGTTGTACTCCAGAATGTACTGTTAGATATAGAAAGATAATAAAAGAAATTTCACAGTTGTTATATACCAAAAAACCAAAACAAAAACAAAACTAAAACAACTGCTTTTCGTTCAGCTCCGATCGTATTAGTAGAAATATTCAAAAGAACTTTGTTGGATACGAAGTTTCAATGCTGTGAGAAAGATAATAAAACTTGGGAAGAGCTGGTTCATTTATTACAAAGTGCTCAAAATGAATCTACTTTGGAAAGTCCGTTTTTTCAACTACATGGTAGAGATGTAATGCTGCCTATGTTAATTATAGTGTAAAATATTTAATCTTGCAGTGGATTATGATTACAAGACTGAGTTATAACAAAGAATGCCCATGGCTTTTGAGTTAACTGTTACACATTTAACAACAGCTGCTGAACATAGAGAAAAACGAGGAAATATGTTTGTTTGTTTTTAATTTTGCGGAAACAACTCGAGGGCTATTTGCGCTATTTGTCCCTAATATTGCAATGTAAGAATAGTGGAAGGCAGCTAGTTATCACCAACCACTGCCAACTCTTGATTTACTCTTTTATGACGCCCCCACGGCTGTAAAGGCGAACATGTTATAGTATGACAGGGATTCTTACCCGCGACCCTCGGATTACGAGTCGAAAGCCTTAACCCACCTGGTTATGCCGGTCCTGTGCACAATGTAAAATGAAAGGTTCTCGTGTACATTATATACACGAGCGTTTGTGATTGCGAGTCGAGTTACTTAACCACCTGGCCATGCCGGGCCCAAAAAATATCACATAATATCTTTGTAATTTCCAAACCAAGATATCAAGCTAATAATTCTTGTACAAAATGAAAAATTGATAAACATTATAACACACATTCATTAATTACATGAGACATTAGTGTTAAACTTGTTACTTTGTTAACCTTTATATTTTTCATATAGTTTTTCGATATTTTCAATAGGTAGAAGAGTTTATAATAATAGCATTTACACCACACTGTAAACAAGAAATATCAATTGTTGACAACGGTTTCTTTTCAGACCGGTTCATATACGATAAACACAGATTGCGGAATACTATTATCGTAAACCATTTGATACAACATACATTATAAATATTATAAATTACATATATTACAGACATTATAATCAATAAGTTAGTGAAACTAATCTTTAAAGAACAACAGAACAAACTTTATGAAACAGGTATGAATGACTTGGAAACAAGATTGTAAGGTGTATTAAACATTTGCAATGATTCCAGGTATGTTTATATTACCTGAAACAGCTGTTAATTGAAACTATAACGTGCATAAAAATTATTGTTTTATGAGAACTCGAGTTGTCAATCACACATGATATACCAACAGGAAAAAAGTTGTTATAAAATAAGTTTCTCTCAATTAAAAGTAGCCTAAACTAAACTCACATAACATAACGTAACTGTATCTAACCTAAACACAAAAGGAAAGTTTTATTATGATAGAAAAATAAATAATAATAAATTGATAAAATAAAAACAAATTAAATTTTCCACATAAAATAATTCAGATTGCATTGAAGAGAAACGTATGACTCTTTAATTTACTTTTGGACGAACTGACGATATAAACACCATAAACATTATTTTTATGATGTCGGACTTGCAAATACATCTGATAAAAAAGCTAAATATAGAGCACAACATTTCTTTTAGTAAAACCAATGATAAAAAGTTACATCCCATTTTCGTTACTCACAGCTATGGCCTTAAGAATCATTGCGTCATATCACTCCTTTATCTAAATACGTAAACTTCAAGAATACTTTAAACATAGCCAACTAACTTACAGCTGATATAAACGACTTATCGCAATCTAATGAACATGAGGACAGTGGGAAGTGTTCTACAGTTTATGCTATAACTTAATTATCTGTTAAACTGCAACATAACTCACCGAAGATAAATAGTTGTATTTGTTGCATGGTATCATTTCATCATGAGAAGTTGCAGTTCTCCACGTAGAATAATGCCAGATAATTAAACCAAAATTTATCTGAATTTAACTAAAAAATATCATAATGAGATATTTTTAGTGAAATATAAATTTTATAAACTACACCATTATAGATAGTAGCTATGAATATTTTAGGTCCATTATCTGCTTCCTACTCAGACAATAAATATTTTATTATTAGATATCCAGATAAAATGCCTCATCAAAAACCGGAAACGATGTCTGAGGCATTTGTAAATAAATAATTGGGTAGACAGGGTGTACTTCAGTACGTACTGACAGACAGAAATAATGACTTGTTTTACAAGTTAAAAAATTACATTTTTTCAGTTCTTAGGTGAATAAGAAAAATTGTATTGAAACAGGTATGAATGACTTGGAAACAGTCATTTTTCCAATGACTCCAATGAGATACATTTAATCACACATATTAAAACAACTGCTTTTCATCCAACTGTTACTCTGTTAGAAGAAATAATCAACAGTAATTTGTTGGATATGATCTCTGAAACATGTGAGGAAGTTCAGAAAACTTGGCAGGAGCTGATTCATTTATTAGAAAAATGATGATAATGTGAGAAGAAAACAGTTGGTACGTGTTAATGGATTAAAGAATCTGAAGAAAATGAAACCCTATCAGTACGAATGTATGACTAATGAAAACCATGTGACTAACAAAAAAGAAAATATTAAAGTCGAATCTTATGATTGGAATATCTAGATTTATATTATGATGATGAAGAGATAAGTGAAGCCGAGATAGAAACGTAAAAGTTAAATGACGTTAATACCATATTAGGTGATGGAAGTGTTGACATAGATGACCCTTCGTGTAGCGTATCTAGTGACATCAATTTCCCTATACACAAGAACAGCGTGTAAAAACATCTTGAACAACGCTGGCTGATACTTTTATACATGAATATAACATTACATCTCGCGGTCCTGTACCACCATAAGCAGAAGTAATCCTTACCCCTACAAAAAGACGAGTGAAATTTTCATCAACAAGTAGTTGTACGTGGACCGAAAAATGATTTCTGTAGAGTTAATATTAGCTCCAGTGAAGAAAAGCTTTTCACAATATGTTAAGCTAAAAGCGAAGTCGAAATTAGAATTAACTAGACAATATAGGCTGTGTATAAACATTGTTGTACATGTTATATATATGTGTGTGTGATTATAAGACACTTATCTTTATATGTTTTAGTAGTAGACATTCTGCAGTTTTAATACTATCATTATTCTATGGATGATAGGAAATATGGCGGCAGAGAACGTGAGAATTGAACCGTTAAAAATTAAAAATGATATGATTTGTATTAAACACGAAGCTTTTGTATTATCAGGAGATAAGTGGATAATTTTGAAAATAAACCGTTTCCACAGAATGTTCGATGAATAGTTTGAATTGGAGAAGTACTAATATTGTTCGAGAAATCTTTTTACGTCAGTAGTCCTGTTGGTGTGATGACAATGGCTCGGAAAGTGTAACGTTATTTCATATTACAAATAAGAGAACAGCGATCTTATATTCGTTAAAGATCTTACAAGAAGGATTAATTAAGAACTACAAGACCCTGGCTGAACGATATCTTGTTGAGATAGAAGATTTGTTATAAGGTTTACAGGATATTAAAACAGCGTTTTGATTTCGGAACGAAATATAAATATAAATGAAATATAAATTTTTATTCAAATTCAGTATAACAGAATTTCCAGTAAAATAACACTGTGACAAATGTTCTCGTCGTATAAAACAACAAACAGGAAGAATTATTTTTTATTTTCTGACAAGCTCCTTCAATAATATTTGTTACAACATCAGTCAAATAATGTTTATATTGACTATATTCACTAAATTAATCGATGATTTGTAATTACATTTATCAATGCAAGTTAAGCTGAACAATTCAGACTAAGGATGAATAATTTTATGTAATTCATATTTAAACTAATCGAATATATCATTTTTCCAACATTCCTGGTAGTTCTTATAAATGATTTCAAACATTATGTTACTCGTGAAAACTGTTCATTATTAACTTATCACCATGTTTAAACGTATCCATTTTTGTTCAGTTGAGAAGTTGAAATCTAGTACACCGTGGTATCAACAAATGAACCAAAATATAATAAAACTACACGTGGGTTTCTCTTTAATAAATCAATTGAATTTATTTCGTTATCTAAATACTTTAGACAAAATATCTTAATCAGTATAAGGAAATGAAGCAAGTTTTTAAAATCTGGACTTTTGAAAATTATAAAACATCAGATAATTTTCGAGAAACTGGAAGTAACCAGATGATTAGTAGATCAATTCGAACATTGTTGCTGTTAATACACGCATTTACCAACACCGAAACATTCTTGTACAATTTATACTATTCTACAGCCAATGGAATTGGTGATTCGTTTGACTGTTGTTTTCTTTTCGCAATGTCTTTGTGGTATAACATTAACGCCAACGTTTCCCTGACTCAGACTGGAAATATATTCTAAAGAATCTACCCACCAATAAGCATATAATTCTGTATCAAACCGTGTTAATGCTACATGAGAAACACACACCAACAAATTATCTAAAGATGTTTCAAAGTATAAATTACTCTTCATTTTCTATTCTAAAAAATCGAACTTAATTTCAATGAACAGTTTTTTTTATTTCACAATCCAGATTACGAAGCTACTCTGTGGGCAACCTGGACGTGCCCACAACGATTATCAAAACCCGATTTCTTTTTATGTGAATACGAAGACTTCCCGCTGTGCCATTGGGAATAAATGTTGGTCAATCAGTAAGTAACTATCAGAATTATAAACTGTTTAATCATTTTACCTACTTTCAATTTTGTATTCCTGAATTGGTTTGCTTCTTCCTTCTTAATTTCACAGAGGGATAAACGAGGGCTATCTGTGCTAGCAGTCTCTAATTTATCAGTGTAAATCAATTATTGTGCTACTATATTACCAATGAACCGTAGGATTGACCGTTATCATAAAAACGTCTGAACAACTGAAAGGCTGAGCATGTTTTGTATGACGAATATTTAAACCCACGACTCTCACGCTAAAAATCAAGCGGCATGACCAGGTTATTAAATTTTGTTTCATTCTTACGAGAAAAGTGAAATTTCGCAATATTTATATATTAAAAGTTTAACATACTCAATAGTTTAAAGTAACCTGAATTAGCTGTTACCAATTATCTTCTGCTATTACGATTTCCTGTAAACAACTTGTGACGGTCATTTTTTGTTAGCTCACTATCCAATACTCTTTCGTAACCCAAACTGTTGTTGTATCTTCCACCACCTCTCAAGCCATAGGTAGTGTCTAAGTTTCTTGTTATGTCTCTTTCTAACACTTTCTTATTTTCTCCTTTAATTCCATTACTTTTATGAAAACGTGGATCCCTGTTACACCGACGTCTCCCCCCTTTGTTTCCGTGCTCACCGCAACCATCGTAAATGTTCCGGTTTTCTATCGTTATTTCCATTTTTAGCTTTACTTCCTGTAGTGCAGACCGTAGTAACTAAAAGGAAAACAAAAACCTGTGATAAAAATATATGTATTAAATTTCAACTTTCTTATGAAATTACAACTATTTAAATAATCAACATTCTCGTCGTGGAAAGCTTGTATATCTTCGGTTTTTTTGTTTTTTTTTTACAAAGACAATATATCTCCCTTGAAAGCTTACAGGTACACAGAAGTTTCAGTACACACGTGCATGAAACAATGATAATTATAGAAGAACAATGATTCTATAAAATATGTTGAAAAAGTTTCCGCTGCACGTTTAGCGTTTAGTCTGTGATTAATTGACGCTATCAAGATCACTCAAGAAATTTATATGCAGGTTCGCAACCTGACGATGACCGAAGAAGGTCGAAACGTTGTTCGCTCTTCTATGTAAAATATTTTCTCAACCCAAACGAGCCGTTTTTGCATATAAATTTCTCAACAAGTGGGTTTCTCGACATCACTGATTAAGGTCACTCAAGGGTTTATGGAAACAATGGACACTGTATTAATGAGTGGAACCATGAAGAAACTGTGACAGGTTGACACCACCATATGATGGAATAAAGTTAGGAAGGATTGATTACTGAAAACGTAAAACATTCTGAATTGTAAACAGCTGGCTTATTGATCAAATATCGATAACAAGAATGTGAGAACAGATACAAGGAAAATCTCGGGATCAAACATTTGACCATGTAGTAATATTCCTTTTGGAACATTACTTTTTCGAATTGCAAACACTTGAAATATATTTTACGGAAATTAACCTAAGCCAGCATTTGATTCTGTATAAAATCGTGTTCCTTGAACAGGAAAAACACGCAGACAGACACATTAACGAAAGTTTTCTTTTTACTATAAATTACACTTTATTTCTTACTTGATTCAGTTTATTCTATGAAAATTTTTATTATTTCAAAATTATGGTTTCAGTAAATTCAATAATATATTTTTATTGCACTATGATAACCTTCAGGTTGTTAATTCAATAAAGGCAAGGTTTCAGAACATCATTTCTATTGGTGATAATCCGGATCCTCACAAGCTTTAAAAAACCAAAAGATATATAAAGTTTGATATAAATTAAATAAAAAGCACAAAATTTTCGATGTTGTAATAAGTAAGTTATTTAATTAAATTTAATTATTTTCAAAGGATTTCGGAAGTTTATTCGTGATGACGAGAAACCAACTTCAAGTAAAAATGTATCTTAAAATATTTGGTATGGGTATTAAAACATTCACTGAGATTAAGTTGAGAACAACATTTCCACTTTCTCAGGTCATCTTCAGGTTGACAAAGAGTTGAAAACTTTCTCTTGGTTAATTTAAGGAAATTCATGTTTTAACACAACTATAAATTATTTTATGGCAAACAGGAATAAACTGTCCAGTGATTTAAAGAGCCGAATTATTGTAAAATACAAGTCTTGTGTATCTCTTTCCGTTGTTAATACACAACTTAATGTGCCGAAATCTATTGTTCAAACAATAATTGCCAAGTTTAAGCTCTCAGAATCAACTGCTAACCTCCCTCGTTCTGGACGACCCACCAAAATTTCAGAAAGAACCAAGAGGAAGGTTCTTAGAAAAGATAGTAAGAACCCTTGTTTAACACGTAATGACATACAGAAACTGGTAACGGAAACTGGGGTTCAGGTAAGCACCTCTACAGTTACGAAAACGTTACTCTCTTCTGGGTTCAAAACATGCAGTCCACGTAGAAATCCATATTTAAAGTCTGTTCATTTAGAAGCACGATTAAGGTATGCAAGAATACTCATTCTTTCGTCAGACAAGACTAAATCGAGTTTTTTGGCCACAATGATGTTTGCAATATTTTCCGTAAAAAGGGGAAAAGAAATCTTCCAATAAACACCGTCCTTACTGTTAAATACGGAGGTGGCTCGATCATGCTATGGGGCTTCTTCAGCTCTTATGGTGTAGGCAGCCTTCATCGCGTCAACGGAATCATGAAAAAAGAAGAGAAGGTTGATATATTAGGCACTTATATCAAGAATTATGCTCGGAACTTGCGGCTTGGACATTGTTGGATAATTCCAACACGACAATGATCCTTATCACACCTCGAAATATGTGCAATTCTGGTTGCAGAGGAATCATATAAGCGTTCTGGAGTGGCCTTCGAAGTCACTCAATCTCAACCCAATTGAAAATGTTTGGCGTGAGTTGAAGATCAGAGTTCATTAACGTCATCCGAAAACCTTGCATGAATTGGAGGCCTTCTTTAAAGAAGAAAGGAAGAAAACACCAGTTGAGTACTGTCAAACGATCATGGAGGGCTATGAGGAGAGATTGTGCCAAGTAATTCATATGAAGGGCTACACAACTGACCATTAAAGTAGACGCACGAACACTTTCTGCACCTCCTACATTTGATTATTTGTTTATAAACAGTTTATATGTCGTTCAATTTACATAGAAATATATGTAGGTGTGTGGTAATATAATATTCATAATATACTACACTTTCATTATCCTAATCGTGACACTTTTTAAGTTATGAGGAAAAAACTATTCACGACGCAGTAATACGAACAGTTTCTATCGTATCTGTAATTTATAGTTTCTATCAACGTCTTTTATCCTATCGCAGTCTAATGAAGATGAGAACAGTGGTAAATTTTCTACAGTTTATTATATAAGTTAATTATCGGTGAAATTGTAACACAACTGACCGGAGACAAATAGTTGTATTTGTTGAATGATATCATTTCAGTGTGAGAAGAGGCACTTCTCTACGCAGAATAATGTGAGATAATTAAACCAAAATTAATTACTGCTCATAAGAGACCTGATCACATTTTGGGTCATTATTAGTGAAATATAAATTGATGAAGTAATTCTCAGAAAGGAACTCTTATATAGTATAGAAGAATTAACAGTAAACCAGCACTTTGACAAATGAAACAACAAACAAGAAGTATTATGTTGAATTTCCCACCACGCTCTTCAGAAATTAATTTTGCTCTATTTATCTCACATTATTCTGCCACTTCTCACCCTGGAATGATACCATGCTCCAAATACAACTATTTGTCTCCCGTGAGCTGTGCAAGAGTTCAACCGATAATTAACTTACAGAATAAAGTGTAAAACACTTACCACTAGCCTCATCTTCATTAGACTCCCAATAAGCTAAAAGACGTTGATATCAGCTGTAAGTTATTTGGTTATGTCAACAGTGTTCTTCAAATTGACTAATTTATATAATATGTTGTTATGACGCAATCATAGTGAATGCCATAGCTCTGAGTTATGAAACTATTATAACCCAGATTAGTACTTACTGATTTTAAATTATACAAAGGTCGTACTTTATAATTCGCTATCTTCAGATGTATTGATAAAATAATTTAAATCATAAATCAACGGTGTAAACTTTATACAATGTTTTTAGTTTTTTTTTTGATACTGATGTTCATTTAAAGTCCGATATCATGTTGAATAAACATTTGGTGTTTATATCGCTAGTTTGTCTTTGTTTCCCTTTGCTAGAATCTGAATTATTGTATGTAAAACTTTAATATGTTTGTTATATACACATTATTATTATTTATTTCTTTGTCACATTCCAAAGGAGTTTAGGTCAATTACAGTTACGTTATGTTATGTGAAACTTTATAACTGAGTTTCTTTAAGGCTATTTAGGTGAAAATGAAATATTTTATTTAAATTATACATTCTACGGTGCGTTCAATAATTACTTCTTATTGACTTATTATTCTATGTTTCACAGTACAGACAACTGAATATATGGAAGACTCAGCAGAGAGACTGATGTCGCTTTACTATAAGACATTTATCAATTGTTAGGTGTTCAAAAAACTGAAACAACTGCTTTCACCCAGCTGCTACCGTATTAGTAGAAAGATTCAACACAACTTTGCTAGTTATGATCTCTCAATACTGTGAAAAAAATCACAAAACTGGGGAAGAGCTGGTTCATCTATTACATAAGTGATGAAAATGAGTCTACTCTGGAAAGTTTGTTCTTTACATTACATGGTAGAGATGTACTGATCCCTATTCAGTACAAGAAATAATAACTCGAAAAGTATTTTATCATGCGGTAGATCACGATTACAAGAGTTATTACAGAGAATGCAGTTAGCCTTTCAGTTACCTAATAAACATTTAACACAACCTTCTGAACATGGAGAGAAACAAACAAATAAAAAGGCAAAACTAATGATAAAGAGTTAATGTTAGCTCTAGTGAAGAAACACGTTGTGTGATAGAACCTTTTAACAATATGTTAAGCCATATGGAAGTTGAAATTAGAAATAAGTACACGATATAAGATGTGTCTATACATTGTTGTATATGTTATACATACATATGTGTGTGGCTATAAGACACTTGTCTTTATATGTTTTAGTAGTAAACATATCTGTAGTTTTACTTCTGTCATTTTTCTATAGATGATTGGAAACATAGCGGCACAGAACGAGAGTATGATGGGTATGATTTTTATTGAAGAAGGAAATTTTTATTATAAGGAGATAAGTGGATATTTTTCGAATATGTATGATTTTTACAGTATGTTCGATTAATAGTTTGATCACGAGAAGAATTAATATCATTGGGAAATATTTCGCAAGTAATCGTGTTAATTTCGATGAGAGCATTTTGGAAAATATGACGTTATTTCATATGACAAATCAGGTAATAGCTATCTAATGTTTAGAAAGTATCTTACAGGAAGGATTAACTAAGAACTATGAGGCCTTAGGCAATATCTTGTTAAGATAGAAGATTTTTATTAGAATTAGAGATATTAAAGATAGCATTTTGATTTCCTTTCGGAACCCACAAAAACGTGTTTTAATAGACAGGTGGAAATGTTTTGAAACTGTTCGCTGGCTATAACTGTGGAAATGATAGATGAAGATATGCTGAAATGTATTGAAGGTCTCATAAGAGTATGTGACCCTGAATTGTGTAAAAACATAATAATTTTATTTTCACAAAATTAAGACACCAGGAACTTCGTTATTTTATATGTGAAAGATGAACTCTTCTTATTGATATTAAATTAAATATAAATCAGTTTGATTACCGAACTGAGGTAATTAAATTGATGAATAGTTGATATCTTGGATTGGCTAGAACTTGTTCTGCTCACAGCCAATGAATTATTTTATCCTATAGTTTTAGAAGTAAAACTAAATATACAGGAAGTGCGATAAATTTAAGAGTACCCGACTGGCAAGAAGTATTGTCTACAAACAAATTACAGATAATTCAGAATATAATTCGAGAGTCCAACTTCATTGAGCTGTCAAACATGCAAGATGAAATCTGAAACTTCACCTCTTCGAGAAGTGGGTAAATATCAAGGATTTTCATCAACATGTAGACGTCCTGAGAGCTACAACAGAAGGAAGTAACTGAGAAAAGTGGAAGTTGACTGATTCAGTAATGAAAACAATATGTTTTTGATAGTAATACTAATAAGAGGTGTGATATATACAAAACGTGAAAGACTGGCTTTAATGATATGTTGTAAGTTAGATGAACTGTTTAAATTCAAGAATAACACCAAATCAGGCCCGGGCAACAACAGAAGGTTGTCTTCCTCACAGGGCACTGAAGTGGTTGAATTTTGTGACGAAACCCCATCTGATTTTGATGTAGAGTGATTTTTAATAGCTACACGTTATTATTAAATTTGTAATTAATTGGTTAGGTTAGCTAATCGTAAGTTAAACATACAGATAACATTTTAAAAGAAGTAATTAATATATATATATATGTTCGAGAATCTAAGAATGAAAAGTTTGAGATCAGGTATAGAAGGACAATATTAATTAGCCAGAGACAATAACAAAAAAGTTTTGAAATATTACCCGAAAGACAATCAATGACAGATAAAAGAAAACCCACATTACGATAATGTTATTCAAGTGGAATAAAACGTGAGGGGAGAAGTGTTAAATGAGAAATTGAAGTGCGTGTAAAACAGTGAAGTGCGCGAGTGATTACAACTTTCCACTCCTTGAAGAAATTTCTTGTATGAGTTCAAAGAGAAGACCAGGAGAGAACTAATAGTGAAATGAAGACGAATGAGGACACGTCTTGATTGTTACAGAAGACCAGGAGAGAACTAATAGTGAAATGAAGACGAATGAGGACACGTATTGATTGCTGAAGAAACACAACAGAAAACTCTATTAACAAAATTGGAGAAAACAAAACCAAAAGTGAGAATAAATTACAAGTAATTTGGGATTTATATAACGTGATTAGTGAACGAAATAAAGATGATTAAATAAACAACTTACAGGGAAAAGATACAGAGTACGGGTAAGACTCATATATCTTATGTAAAGAATTGATAATAAGTTTTTACAGATAGTCGTACCACATAATCTGAAGACGAAGGTTAGGAAAACATATCATTCTACAACTTTTGTAGCACATTTAGCTTTCGCATAAACATACATGAGAATAAATAGACGGTTATTTTAACTAAATATGCGCTAGGATATTAAAGATTATTGTGATTCAGGCATGGAATATCAAAAACGAAAGACACGACAACACTTTAGAAACGTTACATTACAACAAGTTCCAAGTTTATCAGTACCATTTCAGATTGTGGCAATGAACATTTTAGGTCCATTACCTACTTCATACACAGAAATAAATACGTGTTAGTAGCCGCACACAAGTGAAGTAGATGTCCAGAGCCAGTATGCTTGCCTAATCAAAAAACGGAAATGATTGCTGAACATTTGTAAATAACATAGTAGCTAGACACGATATACCCCAGTACTTAGTAACGGATAGGGATATTAACTTCGTTTCCAAATTAATAAAAGCCATTTGTCAGTTGTTAATTGCCCATCAAACAGAAACAACTGCTTTTCATCCAGCTGCTATCGTATTAGTAGAAGGATTCAGTAGAATATGATCTCTCATTACTACGAGAAATATCAGAAAACTTGTGATGCGCTGGTTCATTTATTACTTAAGTGATGAAAATGAGTCTACTCTGCAAAGTCCTTTCTCAAATAGCAGAGATGTACTTCTGCCTGTGCAAGAGATAATGTCTCCTAAAATATTTAATCATGCAGTAGATTATGATTACAACACTAAACTATAAGAAAGAATGTAGTTTACATCAGAGTTGACTGACAAACATTTAACAAAAGCTGCTTAACGTAGTGAGGAACAAGCATATAAAAAACTAATGTTGTGAAATTACGAGATAAACTATTATTATATACGCCTATTGTTAAGAAATGAGATACAAATAAAGAAGTAAAACCATGGAAAGGCCCTTTTAAAGTCCTTAAAGAAACAAGTCTAATCAATTTTAAGATTCAAGATCTTCATAGAAAAGGAAACTGTTCGTAGATGTTAATAGATTAAACACAATATCAGTACGAATATATGACTGATGAAAATCAGAAAACTAAAAAGGAAGTATTGGAGTGGAATCTGATGATTACAAAAAACAAGATTTATCTTATCATGATGAAGACTTTAATACCATATATTAGGTGATCGTAGTGTTGGCAGAGATGACTCCACGTATAGTGTGTCTAGTGACGTCAACGTCTCTTTTTCCCGACGAACGTGTAGAACGACGTAAGCTGATACTGTTGCACTTGATTATAACCTTATAACACGAGGTCCTGTTCCAATTCAACCACAATAATCGTTACTCCTACAAAAAGACGAGTGAAATTCCATCCATAAGTAGCTGTACTGTCAACGTAAGTTGACAATATAGGACTTGTATAAACATTCTTGTATGTGTTATATATTTATGTGTGTGTGATCATTAGACACTTGTTTTTATATGTTTCAGTAGTAGACATATCTGATGGTTTACCACGATAATTATCCATAGGATGAATGGAAACATGGCGGCACAGAACATGAGTATTATACCAGAAAGAAATAAGACGGGTATGTCTTTTATTAAAGAAGGAAGTTTTATATTATCAGGAGATAAATGGATAATTTTCGGAGATATACCATTTTTACAGTATGTTCGATTAATAGTTTTTACGAAAAGAACTAATATCGTTCGAGAAATCTTTTGACATGAGTAGTCGTGTTAGTTTCGATGACAACGGTTTGGAAAATATGACGTCATTTCATATGACAAATAAGGAGCAGCTATCGTATATTTAGTAAGGATATTACGGGAAGGATTGATTAAGAACTATAAGAATAACTAACAACAATTATCATTTACAGTTGGAAATAGTGGAACTAAATTTAGTACAAGAATTGTTTGTAACTGCAGACAGAATGTTGAGTTCGTACTTTATATGTACAAGTAAGTTAGAAAAAGTGTTAGATGAAATTGAAAGGAAATTACCTTTGGACTTACAATCTGTGAAACCTGCAAATAGTAAAGAGATTTATGTGCATCATATTTGGACTGATGTTAAGACAAAATATTTTTGTTTCAACAGATGGCAGTATAATATATATATATTTGTTGTTTTCTTTAGTTTACATAATTTATCAAAAAATTTTTTAGAAATATTCTTCTAGAAATGTTACGTCTTTATTCACCCTCAAATTTTTACCATTGTCATTACAATTAACAAATCTCTATGTCAAACATTTGTCCATGTAGTAATATTTCTTCTAGAGCGTGTCTTACTCAAATTGTCAATTTCTTTGGTTTTATCGTGAAGCATATTTGACCATAACATTAAAATACACAGAAATTCCTATTGCATTAAAGGAAAACTTTCGAATGATGACAGGGTATGTTTTTCCATGAAATAGTAGAATGTGGTAGAGAGAAGGCAGATAGTCATCACCACCCAACGCCAAATCTTGGGCTACTCTTTTACAATGAATAGTGGAATTGACCGTAACATTATAACGCCCCCCACGGCTGAAATGGCGAGCATGTTTGGTGCGACAGGGATTCGAACCCGCGACCATTAGGTTACGAGTCGAGCACCTTAACCCACCTGGCCATGCTGGGTCCTTTCTGGATAGTATCTGATTCTGCGTGCACTTTTATACTTTTTTCTTTTCAGTATTATTTGTTAGTCGTTATGTCAGCGACGGGTCGTGTAAATGACCCAAATATATTATAATACATTTGTAGTAAATTTGTTGTAAGAAAACAATGACAAAACATTACAAGATTTCTCAAAAACATGCAAGGTTGCAATACTCGGAATAAAAAGGAAATTTCTTATTTAAACTTCATTTTGTTATAAGACCTGATGTAGCTGCATTTACTTCAACAGACACTGTTGATACAGTAATATCTGATTCTGAATTTGATGTCATTAGAAATGATAATAAATTGTGTTTTCAACCTGAAACATTTGGTAAACCATATCTTTTCACACAAGATGAAATTATTGATTTGGTGATAGATTTGAACCTTTTAAAAGATTCTCCAGTGACTATCGGTTATAGGTTTCAGGTTAAGAGCTTACTTCCTCTACGAACATCACTTTACTGGTACAGATATAATGAAAAAGATTTTATACTTTTTTCGCATGGTGGTTCTCTGGTTTATTGCACTAATATTGCACAATTAATACCAACACTTGGAGCTGCAATAAATGAGCAGAGTGAATGGTGATTGTTCACTGATTCCTCCAAAAGAAGTCTGAAAGGTGTTCTACACAATAGTAACATATATGTATCTGTTCCTATGGCTCATTTTGTTCATACGAAAATCTCGAACTTCTTCTTAATAAGGTCAATTACAAAGAACATCATTGGCTACTTTATGGATATTTAAAAGTTTTTTTGTGTGCTGTAAGGTTGACAATCGAAATATGCAGAATTTCAAATATTTTGAAATCGTCAAACAACAAAGCATGAAACGTAGCCCAACCTAACCAGCTCTCATGCTTTATCTGTGAATGGGGCAGCAACGTACGTATTAAAAATTGGATAAAGAAACAATGACCACACAATTGAAGCCTAACACTAGGTTGATAAATAAAAGATAGACCACAACACGTAGTTTTAGGAATAAAAGCCGAGTATTTCACATAAAGATATCAAGATGAATGATGATTCATATTCGTTTCTCATCAATTTTCTTCTCTTTTCTTCAGTTTCTTTACATTGCTCTTGAAAAACATAATAATAAAAGTGTTCATCGTGATAAACGAAATAAAATTGGACCTAAGTAAGAGTTTGTTTTCATCCTGTTTTAAACAATTTCCACGTCATAGAAAAAATAAAATTAATTTCGAAGTCTAAGTATCTGAATCATGGAAAATCTTTACTTAAAACGGGTGGGGTGGGTTGAGAAAAATTTTTTGTAGGGGAGCAAAAAACGTCTCGACCTTCTTCGGTCATCGTCAGGTTCACAAAGAATATTGGTATAAAGGTGTTCCTTTGTATTGGTTTATTTTGGGTTTGAGATGTTGCATAAGTAAGAATTCTTTGATTTTGCGTTTGTTTATGTTTGTTTATTATTTAGTATTTAGGTGTTTTCTACGGTTATGTTGTGTTTATTTGATTTTCAGTGTTCGAAAACGTGATAAGGTGACTATTTGTGTTTTTTGAATGCGGTTTTCATTTTTCGAGTTGTTTTTTCCAATATAGAAGTCGTGGAGTTGTCATATTGTATTTTATAAATAATATTTGTGTGGTGTTTGTCAAAAAAATATGTATTCAAACATCAAAGCACGCTTTCTACACTTCTGCAATCAGTAAAACCACCTCCCTTAAACATGTGGTCAGCTATCGGTCAATTACCTCTTTCTTTCTTTGTGAATCTGACGATGACCGAAGAAGATCGAAATGTTGTTCGCTCCTCTACATAAAAATTTGTTTCACCCAAAACCAGCCGTTTTAAGAAATATATTTGTGAATTTTCTCGTCATCACTGATTATGGAAAATCTGTTTTCAAAATCAGGATAACTTATATCTCATTTAAATGTCATACATGTCAGGCTTATGTGATATTGCAAAAACTCTTTGGAACATTATTCAAAACTCCATGTGCAGTGATATTATTGGGCCACACACTCACATGATATCAACAGATCAATTTTAATAATTAATTAACCAAACCTCAAAGTTAGTTTATGGATTATAAAGTAGAGTTGGCTGCAGTCAAAGCACGATTTCATAAAAAAAATTTTTATTATACAATAAGACATCTACCCACCTATTTTCATTTCCAACATATGATATTTTTTTATCAATGGGGATCAGAATTTGATAATTAATATAGTGATTAATATAACTGATTGAGAATAAGATTTATACTTATTACAAGCCATAATATTGAAAATATCACACAAGATCTTTGTTATTTCAAACCAAGATATAAGGCTAATAATACTTATAAAAAGTGAATAATATTAAATTTTAATGAACATTATAACTCACATTTATACTTCACATCAGACATTTGTGTTAGACTTGTTACATTGTTTACCTTTATATTTTTTATTTACTTCTTTAGAAATTTTCGATAAGCAGAATAATTTATAATAATAGTATTAACACTACACAATACATATGTGATATCTATTGCTGACTACGTGTTTCTTTTCAGACCGGTTTATATACAATAAACATAGTTTGTGGAATACTATTTACGTAAGCCATTTGATACAACATACATTATACATATTATAAATTAAATATATTAAAGACATTATAATGAGTAAAGTTAGTGACACTAACCTTAAAAGAACAACAGAGCATACTTTACGAAGCACGTATGAATGAATTGAAAACAAGAGAGTAAAGTATATTAAACATTTGTAATGATTTCAGATATGTTTATATAATCTTAAAACAGTTCTTAATTGAAACTTTAACGTGCATAAGATTCGTATTTAATTAGAACATTAGTTGTAAATTATACATGCTATACCAACTAAACAAAATATGTTATAAAATAAGTTCCTGTCAATAAAGCGTTCGGAAAATTTATTTATATTCATTTGTAAACTTTTCACTTAAAGTAGCTAAACCTAAACTAAGAAGGAAACTTTCGCATAACATAACGTAACTGTACCTAATTTAAACTCAAAAGGAACGTTTCAGTATGACAGATAAATAAATAATAATAAAGCGATATAATAGAAAACAAATAATTCAGATATTGATGAAGAAAAACAAAAACTCTGTAATTTATTTTAGTATGAACTGACGATATAAACACCATTATGATTATTTGGCATGATGTCGGACTTTGAAAATACATCAGTATCAGAAAGAAATTAAAAACATTGCTATAAAATTTGTGACGTTGATTGATATTCGTTTGCCAATACATCTGAAGAAAAAGTTAATTATAGAGTACGACGTTTGTTTGATTAAAAAACAATGAGTAGAAAGTTTCATCATAGCAGTTTTGTAACTCACAGCTATGGCCTTAAGTGTGATTGTGTCATATCACCACATTATGTAAATACGAATAGTAGAAAAATACTTTTAACATAACCAACTAACTAACAGCTGATATCAACATATTTTACCACATCGCAGTCCAATGAACATAAGGACAGTGGTAAGGGTTCCACAGTTTATTCTACAAGTTAATTATCGGTTAAACAGCAACACAACTCCCTTAAAACAAATTATTTGTTGCATGGTATCATTTAAGTAAGAGAAGTGTCAGTCCTCCATGTTGAGTGATGCCAGATAATTAGACTAAAATTAATTTCTGATGATAAGATATCAAGTATCATTATGAGAGATATTTAGTGAAATTAAAATTGATAACAAAGTGTTCAGAAAAATATACAAATTTAGTGTAACATCATTCCCTGTAAATCAGCACTGTGACAAATGTTCTCAGCATATAATACCACAAATTTTTATAAATGATTTCAAACATATTACGTTTCTTGTAAAAACTGTTCATCATAAACTAGACACTGTCTTTACATCTATCCAAAATTTGTTCAGTTTAGAAGCTGAAATCCATTTCACCGTGGCATCATCAAATGAATCTAAATATCATAAAACTACACGTGGTTTTTCTTTAATAAACGAATTGAATTAATGTCGTTATTCAAGTTTTTTTTTCTTCAAAATATATCAATCAGTATAAGGAAACGAAGCAAGTTTGTAAAAATTGAACTTCTTAAGAGAGAAACTAAGACTTTCCTAAATAAAAATGATGGTCAGATAATTTTTGAGAATTTAAAAATGATCAGATCATAAATAGATCAATTCATACATTGTTGATATTAATATACCTACTTACCAAGATCAAGAGTTGTAACAATAATAAACCATACTTGTTTGATGTAACTTGTTACTAAAGCTTACGTCATGGATACGAAGACAAATTCAGCTTACAAATTTATCTTTTTGAAACTTCACTGTGTTATGTATGAGATGCTAGAGTATGGAACGTGAAATATAATTACAAAATTCAGTTTCATTGATGTTTTTGTTGTTTTGATACAAAGCTACATCCTGGACTATCTCAACCTTGACCAAAGCGGAGAATCAGATCACACTGTTTACTACTAGAAGTCTGGAAAACATGACCGTAAACTTTCAATTTAGTAATATACAGATATTAACGTACTTATTGTTAGTTGTTATAATTTTCAAGGGGTGTGTAGAGAATCTCTTATGTTAGGTTGTGCATTGTATTGTTCACAATATTTATCAGAACAGGTTTAGCTATACGTCAATGAAACATATAAACTGTTTGTACTCAATCAATGCAATAAACATATATTTTCTAGCTGTGGCTTAGCGGCTCATAAAACTGCTCCGACTTTTCATATACGAAACGTTTTCTCCCAACGTTTCAGTTATAGTTTCCAATTCAAGAAGTCAAACACCTCAAATGTTCTATTTGATCACGCCCAATTCTTATAGGTTAATTTACTCTTGTCATGGCTGGAAGAATTCCAAATTGAGGGTAGGTTAGCAGAGGTCGTGATGGGTAATCAAATGGAATCGGCAGTCAGCACGTTCCACACATTGTATTACTAGCACAGAAAACTATGGTAAATAAAAAATGAGAGGAAAGGTCTCATATATTAATTAACTTTAACCCTTCCTAAAATAATTTCAAGTGCCGCAACTATTGAAGATTCCCCCTTGCTTTAATTCATCCTGATCATACATACTTGTATAGTTTATACTATTTACAAAATCATATTTGTATAGTATATATTATCTACAGAAACACATTTGTATAGTTTGCACTATTTAAAGAAAGATACTTGGATCGTTTATATTAATTACAGAAACACCCTTCTATAGTTTATATTATTTACCGAAACACCCTTGTATAGTTTATATTATTTACAGAAACACCCTTGTATAGTTTATATTATTTACAGAAACATATTTGTATAGTTTATACTATGCTACAGCTCATGGGACAAGTGATTCAATTCACTTTTTTTTATCTCAATATTTTTATAATATAACATTAAGGCTCAAGTTTTCCTGAGTCAGGACTGGAAATGTATTCTAAAAAACTACCCTATGTAAGCATATGATTTTGTATCGAACCTTTTTACTGGTACAGGAGAAACACACCGACAAATAAATTCATGAAAGATTTCTTTTAAATATAATTTGCATTTCATTTTCTATTCTAAAAAATCAAACTTGTTAGAATTCAAACTGTTTTTTTTTTTAAATCCACAATTCAGTTTATAGTAATTTCAATTAGAATTTGTTCTCGTACTACATAATTTTCTGGTTCTTAATTGAATGAAGGTAAGATTTCAGGACATCATCTTTACCGACGAGAATCCGGATCCTAAGAAAGTGTAAAATTATAAAAACTTATCAAGTTTCATCTAAATTGAATTAAATCACATAAAGTGTCATGATGGTGTAAGTAACTTGCTATTTAATTAATTTTAATTATTATTAAGGGATTGTGGTATTTCATCTTTTAAGAAAACTATAAACTATTTCCTTCATGTATTTTATTAATTTTGTAGGGCTTGGCATGGCCTAGCGCGTTAAAGCGTGCACTTCGTAATCTGAAGGGCCGCGGGTTCGCATCCCCGTCGCCAAACATGCTTACCCTTTCAGCCGTGGGGGCGTTATAATGTTACGGTCAATCCCACTATTCGTTGGTAAAAGAATAGCCCAAGAGTTGGCGGTGGGTGGTGGTCTTACACTGTTAAATTAGGGACGGCTAGCACAGATAGCCCTCGAGTCGCTTTGTGCGAAATTCAAAAACAAACAAAAACAATCTTCTGTTTAAGTTAGCAAAAGGTAATCAATATTTAACTTCTACAATAATAAAATTAATAAGAATAAATTCTTTGACCCCAGAATAATCTGTCAGTGACCAAAATATCCCTCAGTATAATTTTTAGAACAAGTAACAAGAAAAAAACAGACATATATATCCAAACACTTAAAATAATCTATGTTTAATTTTCATATCACATTTAAATATTACATTATTTTGCCTCAGTGTGACAAGAATTCTTGACCTTTGACACCAAAGTTTCATCCCTCATGACCTCATATTGACTTTTTTAAAAATTACTTACGAATTAGTATTACAAATGTTTTATGTTAAAACATATTCTGAACACGTAAAATAGCAGAGTTGTGTGGTAAACAATGTATAAATTATGGCATTTTTTTCTTGCTTTTCACTTTTTTATTAGTACATTCAGTTTGTTTCCCAGAAATAAAACTATTATAATACTGAAACGGAATTTTAAACTAGTTCAAATTCTCTTGGGTTTGTTCGATTTTGATAAACATGATTTTAACGATTACGATCACCAGACGACGATTTTAAGTAATTTTAAGCTTTGTTGTTTCTCTCGTTACGTAGCAATTCACTTGATGCTTATGTTTAAGTGTTGCTAGAAACCAAGAATAAAAATTACTTATGTTTCAGATAATTAGATGTTGTGGTGTTCAGCCATGGTGGCGTTATAATTGACGGTTAATCCTGCTATTCGGTGGTGAAAGAGTAGCCCAAGATTTGGCGGTGGGTGGTGATAACTAGCTGCCTTCCCTCCAGTCTTACACTGGTAAATAAGGAACGGCTTGCATAGATAGCGCGCGAGTAGCTTTGTGCGAAATTAAAAAAAAACCACCAAACAATAAAATATTATATGAGTCAGAAATTTTAAAAAGACGTTATTACGTGACATGAAGTATCATCGTGTAACATATTTTGTATAAGAATGTCTTAATGTGACTGATGTACGAAAATGTGAAAACACTGCAGTGTGTCCGCTGCTAAGAATCAAATCCCAAATTATATTGTTGTAAATCTGTGAACTTACACTTTACTTCCCTAGATACATATATTAAGTTATATTCCAGCCTTATTTGCAACCATAATCCTTTAGGAAGGTTTAATTTTAAATGTCAGGCATTAAATATATGAAATTTGTCACAAAGCTACTCAGAGGGCTGTCTCTGCCTGTCCACAACGATTATCAAAACACTATTTCCAGTGATGTGAGTCCACAGACTTCCCGCTGTGCCACTTGGGGATAAATGTTGGTCAATCAGTAAGTTTCTATAAAAAATTATAAACTGTTTAATCATTTTATCTCCTCTCAATTTTGTATTCCTGAATTAGTTTGTTTCTTCTTTTTAATTTCACATAGGGTTAAATTATGGCTATCTGTGCTTTCCGTTTCTAATTTATCAGTGAAAAACAACTTCTGGGCTAGTATATTACCAACGAATAGTAGTTAAATTTTTTAACATTCTTTCGAGAAAAGTGAAACTTCATAAAATTTTTGTATTTAAAGTTTAAAATGCTCAATAATTTATAGTCACATAAATTACCTGTTACCAATTATCCTCTGACATTACGATTTCCTGCACCCACATTTTGACCATCAACCTTTCTTAGTTCCTTATCCAATACTCTTTCGTTTCCCAACCTAGTGTCGAAGCTTCCACCACCTCTCACGCCAATGTTAGAGTCTGAACCTCCAGTTGTGTCTCTTCCTAATCCTTTCTTACTCTTTCCTATATTTCCATTACTTTATGAATACCTGGATCACCATTACACCCATGTCTGTCATTACTGTTCATATCTCCCATTTTGTTTCCGTGATAACTGCAACCATCTTGGATGTTCCGGTTTCTATCGTTATTTCCGTTTTAAGCATAACTTTCTACAGTGCAGACAGGAGTAACCAAAAGCAAAACGAAAACCTGTAATAAAAATATGTATCAAAATTTAACTTTCTCACGAATTATGACAAATTTAAATAATGTACTCTGTCGTTGTGGAAAGTTTGTGTGTCCAAAGTTGTTTTTTTACACAGAGAGGCGTATACTCAAATACACAAATATATTGACTGATCTATCGCATAGCATTTTCCTCTTAAAGCTTTTAACTTTTATTGAGAGATATTTTTAAGTAGATTAGTTTAAATTAAAATTAAACAAAATTATTCATTTCCATATAAGATGAGAACATTTGTCACAGTGATGTTTCACTGGGAATTCTGTTATACTAAATTTGAATACCTTTTGAAGAGTTACGTTATCAATTTACATTTCACTAACACTATTCTATAATAAGATCAGGTCTCTTATCATAGGAAATTAATTTTAATTTAATTATCTCACATTATTCTACGTTTAGAACTGCTACTTCTCGTACTGAAATGATACCATACAACATATACAACTATTTGTCTTCGGTGAGTTATTTTGCAGTTTGGTCAATAATGAACTGATAGAATAAACTGTAGAACACTTACCACTGTCCTATTATTCATTAGACAACAATAAGGTAAAAGACGTTGATATCGGTTGTTAGTTAGTTTATTATATCAAGGTACGTATTTCTATAGTGATATGATATGACACAATCATACTTAAGGCCAAACCTGTGATGAACAAAACATTTTGGAAAATATTTGTCAATTATCTTTTTTGTGGCTGATGTACTTTCAAAGACCGACATCAAGCCAAATAATCATTACTGTGTTATATCGTCAGTTCGTGCAAAGGAAAATTACATTTTAATAAATTTATAATTACATTAATAACATGTTTCAGGTAGTTTTGGTTATATTATGTGGAAAAATGTTGAGGTTCGGTAAACATCAGTGAACTACCGGTTAGCAACTTTTTATCTGAAACAACGTCTCAGAAATTGGAAATCTATAGATAAGTTACATTTCTCCCTCGCTTGTTGCTTCTGAATAACTTTCTTAAATTCTCCATTCATAAAACTTTTTGTACTTTTCCCACCATAGAAATATTCCTCACAAATCAGTACGTACAAATGTTTCATATCAAAACGTAATCTGAACACTTAAGACATTAGGGTTTTGTGGTAAACAATGTATAAATTATGGCATATTTTTGTAACTTGTTTTTAACTTTTTTATTAGAGTATTCAGTTTGTTTCTTAGAAACAAAAAATATTAAAATACTCAAATGGAATTATAAACTAGTTGTAATTCTTTTGGATTTTGTTCGATCTTGATAAACGTGCTTTTAGCGATTTCGATTACCATACAACGATTTGAAGTAATTTTAAGCTTTGTTGTTTATATCATTATGTAGCAATTCAATTGATATTTATGTTTAAGTGTTATTAGAAACCAGTATAAAAAAATGGAACACTTCCTGATAAAAACCACTTAACTATGAGATGATTGGATGTTGTTTATCTCGTGTTTTGACGTCAATTGTAACGTCAGTTGCAAAATAAGTCCTTTTTCATTCGTTCCAAAACATATACTCTTCAAGATGCATATCATATTCAAAAGAATCTTGTATAAATGAGTCTGAAACATTGCCTAAAGGACATTCCGAGGTTATTAGGATCCAATTCCTGTTTCAATTAATGAGAAAAACAATTTCAAATAGATTTAAAACATTCTTTACTGATGTAACTTTACACACGAAGTTTTCATCATCTCGTTTGCATTTAAGGGTCGAAGGGCTGAGTGGAAGACTTAGTGTGATAACTGATATCTAACTAAACAAATTGTTTTGAGTTTTGATTTCCTTTAAAACAATATGTGTAAAACCTTTATTTTTAATTTCGTGAAATATGAAGGCTCAGTCAAATTTAACAGGCTTAGTTAGGCCTAACCCGGAATGTTATACGATACTATCATATTGTTCGTTTCAAAACATTAATGGCACAATTTATTAGACTTGCCTGTTGGTTTAGTAACAATATCTGCATATTCTAATAAAATTACTGCAATGTCCGAAATAAATAAATCTGTGATACTTGACGTCAAAACATAAATCACATTCAGAATTCTTACACTTCGTTGTAAAAGTTGAGTTTGAAATTTTTGTGACATATATTCTTATGATTATTTAAAAACGACTTCTTTTCAAAAGGAAAACATACAAAGTATAGCATATTAGGCCTTTTCTAAGAGGAACCACCCATCTCACCCCGTAATCCCCAGTTATATTTTATATAATGTCCCAGAATGCTGAACGTTTCGATACCAGTGGAAGACATATCCCAAGTATACACTTCTGGCGTGGAATCGAATCCCCGTTTTTAGAGTGGTTAGTTCTCAGACATACCGCTGTACCAGCGGGGAACAACGTGTAGTGAGAACTATCTACTTCGTTCAACAACTTTTCTGTTGTGGCAAGTTTTAATTTTTGTGTCTTTCGTTAGTAAATATGAAGAACCGCTCGCTCTTCGTATGATTTCCATACAACCTAGTTAATAAGGTTAATTGTTAAGATTTTTTTTAAATAACCCAAATTATTACAATCGTCTTGTCTTAAAAACATGAACCTTCTTATAGTCTTGTCTCAGGATCCAGGTGCGCCTAATTTTATTTTTTTGTACATACGAAGAATCATGAAAAACTTTAGGAACTTGAACGATTACAGAAAACATATAATGGAGTGATTTTGTTTCCCCGGGATTGAACATAATACATGTTTACAAAATAGATAAATTCCTTATATTCACACATCGTTGTTTGCCAACTTATTATTGTTCAACTGTCAACTCAAACTATAATTAGTTTAGTTGTATGAATAGTTATCACACAACCTAAATGTGTTTTGTTTTCTATATTTTCTCTATAACTCCTCTGTATTATAAACATGGTCATTAAAAAATTTATTTATTTTGTTTCAGGAAGTTTATTCTAAAGAAGTATTTAATCCACATATTTTTAAATAAATTACATTATGAGAAGATTGAAAAAAACAAGATCTTTCGTTTCTTAGTATTTCACGAACAAACATTCTTGTGTATATTTTCTCATCACCCGTGTATGTCTCCCAGTGTTTGTACTTGTATTAGATTGATTTAACACAAATACGGATGGGAAGAAAACTATAAAATATGATGAACTTCGTAGAATGGACGGTAACTGCTTGTTGTGGAAACACAAGTGCGGAGGACGACGTTTCGAAAGTCTTTCGCCTTTCGTCTTCAAGTCGACATGAAGACATATTTTTGTTACACGGTCAAATGTTTTATCCTGAGATTTATTAATTGTAGTGACGAAAGTGAAATTTGGTTGTCACTGTAAAGTCAATATCAATGTAAAATTTCTTGAAGAATGTTTATAAAAGTTTTTGATAAATATTAAGAACAAGTTATTCTAAAATATAAAAACATTTATTTATAAATGATGCTGCCATCTGTTTGTACAAAAATATTTAAGATGTGTTTCACACTGGTACTTAAAAGTGTATATCATTTTCTCCCACATATCTGTTAGTTCCTATTAAAGATGTGAAAAATATTACATTTTTGGTAAACACTTTTCATCATAAACTTAACATTATCTTTACATGTATCAAACTTTATTCAGTTTATATGTTGAAACTAACAATGCTGTGGAATCAATAAAAGAGTCTAAATATTATAAAACTACACGTGAGGTTTTTCTTTAATAAACCCATTGATTAATTTCGTTATTCAAATAATCTTGTCAGAATATACTAATAATTAACTAGCCTAACCAAGCATTCGATTCTGTATCGAAACCTTTTCCTGGTAAAGAGGAAACACACAGACAAGCAGATTAACAAAATTTTCCTTTAACTATAAATTACATTTTATTTCTTACTTTATTTACTTTATTGTTCTTTATTTTCTGTTACGTAAAAATCAAACTAAATTTCAATGCAAAATTTATTTATATCAAAAATCAGTTTACAGTAATTTCAATATATTTGTCTTTCATTATATAACCTACGGGTTGTTGATTGAACAAAGGAAAGATTTCACAATATCATTTCTATCGGCGATAATCCAGATTCTTAGAAGTTGTAAAAAGAGAAACATATATCCAGTTTAATATAACTTGAATTAAAAGGATAAAACTGTCGATGTTGTTGTAAGTTATTTTATTATAACATATAAATATATATATATATACCAGTGGGATCTTGTGTAACAAATAATATATCACAGACGCTATTTATGAATCTCCTCCTACTTTCTATTACAGCTAATCGTAAAGTAGATGTTAAAATGTTCTATTCTTACCCTAAAATTAAACTGAAGATTACTTATGATGTACAACAATAACAGTCCTTTCTCTTCTCCCAACGACTCATCAATAACTTTAGTAACTTAAATCGCTAATATCTGATGTAGGTTCTATGCGATAAACAAAGTTCACATACACCACTGTGTAGATTTATATTAAATAAAGAACGTGAGTTGATGCTCTAATATTTCTCATTTCATACCAATACGTTTTTCTAATGTGTATAAAATTTAAGCTCTCAGACATTACACATTACTCAGAAAACGTATTACTTATATTAACACTGAGAAATTGAAAACTCTTTAAATATTCAACAATTTTAAAAACAGTAAAGTTAACAATGCAGCTTCTTAAAAAAGTTAACAAAGCAGTGACGATGTTTTGTGATAGTTATTAAAAGACCAGACTAAACATTCTTATATCATGTGAGATAATGTTCACATTGATAAAAAAGACATAAACTAAGTCACGAATATTGAAACTACTCTTTTGCCCATGAGAGAACAAGTATGTTTAATACGATAATGATTTCAATAAGCAATCTTCAGATATATGAGTCGAGAGGTATGGCCTAGTGGATAAATTGATTAACTTTATTATTTGAAAAGTGAAACTTTGAAACGTTTCTGTATTTAAATGTTGATATTCTTACTTATTTATACTAACATAAACAATGAAATTAAGTGAGTTGTTACCAATTACCCTTCACCAATACGATTTTATGCGTCCAAATGTAGACTGTCATTTATTCTTAGCTCACTATTCAATCTTCTTCCCCTTCTGCGTACTCTTCTTCCTTTGGAAGCTTCTTGTCTTGTTGTTTCTGTTTGTCTTTTTAACCTATCTCTTAAGTTAGGGTCACTGTCAAAAACCAAGCCTACGTCTGGGTCTCTTCTAAACATATTCTTCTCGTATCTTCTATTTCCATTATATATTCTAAAAACTTTTTTCTTATCAAAACCACTTTTATTCCCACGTCTGCCAAGAGCTCTACTATTCCCCCTATATCTCCGTAACAACAATAACCATTGTGGATGTTTCGGGTTATTTTGTCACTTCCGCTTTCAGCGTAACTTCTTACAGTGTAGACCGTAATCACCAAAAGTAGAATGAAATTCTGTAAAAAATTAAGTAATTTTTTGTGAAACTATGACCAATAAAAAACAAACTACTTGCTTCTTCTGTGAGGAAATTCTGTAGACCCATAGTTATTTCACAGAGAGAAACAGTTACACAAACTAGTACGATGTAAATTAGCTTATCCTATAACTTTTCCCCATTAAGTTTTAATATTTTATTGTGAAATGTTCAAACATAGAACAGCCTATGTATAAAATAAATGGCATTATTCATGTTTAGTCCAAATCGTTTAGCCTAATTTGTATTAATAACTGTAATAGAAATGACTTATTAATTTAGTGAATGTAGTCAACATAAATATTATTTTACTGGTGTTGTGACAGATTCCGCGCGAGGAGCTTGATCGTAAATTCAACATAATTGTCTTGTTTGTTGTTTTATATGATGAGAGCGTTTGTCACAGTATTGTTTTACTGGGAATTCTGTTATACTGAAATAGAATACCTTTCTTAGAATTATGTTATCAATTTATATTTCACTAACAATGTAATGAGATTAGGTCTCTAATGAACAGAAATTAATTTTGGTCTATTTATCTCATATTATTTTGCCACTTCTTATACTGGAATGATACCATGCACCAAATACAACTATTTGTCTCCGGTGAGCTGTGCTAGAGTTTAACCGATAAGTAACTTACAGAATAAGCTGTAAAACACTTACCACTAGCCTCACTTTCATTCCAGTGCAATAAGCAAAAAGACCTTGATATCGGCTCTAAGTAAGTTCGTTATGTTAATAGTGTTCTTCAAATTTACGAACTTTTATAGCGTATTGTAAATACGCAATCACAGTGAAGGCCACAGCTCTGAGTTACGAAACTGTTATAACCCAGATTACTATTCGCTGATTTAAAATTATACAAAGGTCATTCTTGATAATTGGCTTCTTCTCCAGATGTATTGATAAGCGAATTTAAATCACAAACTTTATAGAAATGTTTTCAGTTTTCTTTCTGACACTGATGTACTTTGAAAGTATGGTATCATGTTGAATAAGTCTTATGGGGTTTATATTACTTTTTCCAAAAGTAAAATACAGAGTTATTTGTTTCCCTTCGTTTCAATCTTAATTATTAAAAAACTTCAATTTCTTTCTTTTAATGTTATACATTATTATTGTTTATTTGTTTGTCACACTCCAAACGAGTTTAGATAAGGTACAATTACGTTATGTTATGTGAAACTTTTTAAATAAACTTATTTAAGGCTGTTTAGGTGAAAATTTAACATTTTACTTAAATTATACGTTATACGGTGCGTCCAATAATTATTTCTTAATGATTTAGTGTTCTATTTTCATAGTGCAGACAACTGAATATACCGAGACATCAGCAGAGAGACCGATGTGGCTTTAATATAATAAAAACAATTGTTTCACAGTTGGTATAGTATGTGTGATTAACAATTCATGTTCTCATTAAATAAGTTTCATTGGTGTTTCAATAAAAGCTGTAAACAGATCTAAAATGGATATGAATATTTACTTTACTTTATCAGCTTGTTTCCGAGTAATTGGTACGTGCTTCGTATGGAATGTTCTATTCTTCTTTTAAGGATAGTTACACTATCTTTATTAATTATAATACCTGTAATATAGGTTATGTTATATCGAATAAATCGATAGATTTCTTATTAAATTTTGATCCTTTCTGTGTCATTAGATCAAAAGCTAGTGAATATAGAAATACTGTTTGACCTTTAACAGTTTTGATGACTCTTATTAAATTGTACATTAATATGGTACACTGTTTTCCTTTATCGCAGGTAATCTGTAGCCATGCAGGAAATATGGAAGTGTTAACGTAAAGTAACGTCAAAGACACTGTTCTACAACACTGTTTCAGTTCATTATTGAAAAGGAAATGAAGAAAATATGTCAATAGAAATATTGTATGTTGGGACTGGAATTTACAAAAATGGAGAAATCTATAAACTTAAGTTTTATTTTTTAATTGTTTAAAACCATGATTTCATTTAATAAATAAATATGTCCTATCAAATATTGTCTGGAATATAGTGATATCTGGTGTGACTCAAACAGTTTAATAAAAACGTTTTTGTGTATGTGCCTGTCGACAAATGAGATTTTGATTCAAGATTATGATAAAATCCCATCTAATAATGATTTTTGTCTGTAGATGATGGTAAAGCACCAACAGTGAATTTAATTAGTCTTACCGCCACTTCTTTAATTTCTTAAAATAAAAATGATGGAAAGATACCATGGTATCTTATAAAATAACTGTATTATCAAAAAAAGCTTCGACTGTCACCAATCCTGCTTAATTCCAATTAAATATTAAAATTAATCTGTTGATTTAGCGTGAGTGTGTAACCTAATTATTTGTGTTTAGATTATGAGATTAGTGAACAAAATAAAGATGAGTTAATAAATAACTTGCTGCCTGATCAAAAACCGGAAACAATTGCTGAAGCATTTGCAAATAACATAATAGCGAGACACGGTGTAACCCAGTACTTTCTGATGGATAGAGATGATAACTTCGTTTCTACGTTAGAAAATTACATTGATCAATTGTTAAGAGTCCAGAAAACTGAAACAACTGCTTTCCATCCAGCTGCTACGGTATTACTAGAAATATTCAACAGAACTTTGCTAGATATAATCTCTCAATACTGTGAGAAAGATAATAAAACTTGGGAAGAGCTGGTTCATTTATTACAAAAGTGCTGAAAATGAGTCTACTCTGGAAAGTCCGTTTTTTCTATTACATGGTAGAGATGTACTGCTGCCAAAGCAAGAGATAATGACCATAAAAATATTTTATCACGCAGAAGGTTATGATTACAAGACTGAGCTTTTACAGAGACTGCAGTTAGCCTTTGAGATATTAAAAAACATTTAATACAACATGCTCAAAATAGAGAGAAACAAAAAAATAAAAAGGCGAAACTAATGAAATAAAATTAATATATAAATTATTGTTATATACCCTTATCGTTAAGAGAGGAAACACCAAGAAATAAGTAAAACTGTGGAAAGACACTTTCAGAGCACCTAAACAAACAAGTTAACTCTATTTTGAGAATACAAAAATGTGTAAAAAAAGAAAACAGTTGGTACATGTTAATAGATTAAAGAAGCTGAAGAAAGGAAACCCTATCTTTAGGAATATATGATTGATGAAAACCACGCAACTGACAAAAAAAAAATATTAAAGTCCATTCTTATTATTCGAATAAATTAGATTTATCTTATAACAATGAAGAGATAAGTAAAGCCTACACAGAAAATTAAGAGTTAGAAGACGCTAATACCACATTGGTATCGAGGACAAGTAACAGGGTCTGTGTATCAAGAACATCTATGACGACGTAAGATGATACTGTTACCCTTGATTATAACCTTAGATCACGTGGTCGTGTACTAACTCAACCAGAAGTAATCCTTACCCCTACTAAAAACGAGTAAAATTTTGTTTCCAAGTAGTTGAACATCGACCCACAAATAACATTAACAGAGTAAATGTTAGCTTTATTGATGAAACACATGGTGTGCTTGGAGCTTTTAACGATATATTAAGCAGTAGTCGTAGCTGTAATTAGACTTAAGTTAACAATGTAGGACGACGTGGATAAACAATATTGAATATTTTGTATATATATATGTGTGTGTCTGAGAGGTTATCGGACATTTCTCTTTATATGTTTTAGTTGTAAAAATATCTGTCGATTTACTATCCATCATTATCCTTTTGATGAGTGGAAACATGGCCGCAAAGAACGTATTTTACCAATGAGAAATTAGACGCGTATGATTTTTTATTGAAGAAGAAAATCTTATATTATCATGAGATATGTGAATAATTTTCGAACTTTTACAGTATGTTCGATTTATAGTTTGATTACAAGAAGAAGTAATATTGTTCGACAAATCTTTTGTCGTAAGTTGTTGTGATAATTTCGATGACGGTGGTTCGGAAAATATTACGTCATTTCATATGACAAATCAGGTAATAGCAATGTGATGTCCAGTAAGGATGATACAAGAAGGAACTAAGAACTATGACACCTTATTTAGACGATATCTTGTTAACATTTGAAGATTTGTGATTAGAATTAAAGGATATTAAATATAGCATTACGATTTCCGATCGGATTCCATGAAAACGTGGTTAAATAGACGCAGGTGAAAATGCTTTCAAATTTTTGTTCGCATAAGTAAATACAAACGATTTACGTCAATTAAACAAGAAAATCGAACAACAAAGACAGGTATAAATATAAATGGTTAACTTAACATGTCACTGTAATGAATCAATTAAACCAGTCTTTTCAATTAGATGACCGGAAATTCTCCTAAGTCTTAGTATACATTAGAAAATTTTGAAACGTACCAATATCAGACAGTCTGAACCTCATTCAGCAGGACCTGAAATGTTAGTTTTCAAACATAGAATTCAGAATAACTAACAAAAATTATTATTTACCGTTGGAAATTGAGTTATCTAGGTTAGAACAAGTATTATATATGTAGCTGAAGACAAAAAGTTGATTTTATACTTTATACGTCCAAATATATTACAAAAAATGTTAGATGAAAATGATAGGAAATTACTTCCGTACTTACAATATATGAAACCTACAAATAGTGAATAGATTTATATGTATTACACATGAACTTATGTAATGACACCTGTAGCAAAGGACACAATCCGCACTTTTATGTATTAGAAATAGTTGTTAACTAAAACATATCTTCATATCATTCTCCATGACGTACAAGATAGTAAAGGATATTAAAATGTATGCGTTGGAAAGCTGACAAGAACAAAAAGGTGTTAAATGTATACTGGAGTGAAATAACAATAATGACATGATTAAATTTTCGTTTGTTTATTTTTCGAAACTTAGCGAAAATCGTGTTGTTTTTTTAAATAATTTTTTTTCTGAGTGAAAAAGTTGCTTAATAACCGAGTGATTATCTAAAGACTTGAAAATCTATTTAAAACTATTTGTACGTTTCAGTTAGTTGGACCCTTGCACAATGGAGGCTCTGTTTTTTCCTATGTGAAATTTCATAGCTTCGTCAGCGACTACTTGGTCTAATTACACAACTCAAGAAGATGAGACGAAACTAAGATGATTAATTGAGTAACTGGAGTACTTATCTAAGTGATTAAAGAAATACGGTTAGTACCATTAGCGAAATGGAAATATTTCTCATTACTTCTGAACAATAACCACAAAGATAGACAATTTAGTTTTCCAATTTTTTAAATAAATATTATGAAGCAAATTAACTTTATTTTTATTATGAAGCTGTAATAAGCTAATGCTGCATTTGTTTGCCGTTATATGTAAAGTTTTTACATAATATCTACCTGTTTCTCACCTATTGTGGGTATCGAAGTCTGAATTTTAATGTTATAAGATATCAGAATTGACGAAAAAAACGCTGGGGTGATAATCATAACATTAATATAAACAATGAATAAAAAAACCTTCATTTCCCCCTAAGTAAAATAACCGACGTAAGTGATTACTTTTGCGTTTGTTTTGGTTTTTTCTTAAATTAATTATTTGTTATTATTATAAACAAACAATATAAAAAAATGTACCAGTTATAAGTAAACAACAGAAAACAGATCTACTACTTATAAACAAATAATATAAAACAAATATGGTGATCATAAATAAACAATATAAAACAAACCAACTTATTGATCTATATTTCAAAGGTATTAAAACATTGTATTGGTGACTTTTGAACCCAAGCACAAAAAATGGGCGATCTGCGTTCTGTACACAGAGTGGAACTGAGCTCCGAATTTTAGCATTTTAAGTTGAAACTAACTTCTAACAAACAGGCAACAAAATAAGGAAATTAGGATTATCCACGATTATGACTATTATAAAATTAAAAAAAGATAGTTAATTGATGAAATATTCACAAAACAGAAAAAAAAATAGTTCAAGAGAAGCTCAATAACAAAATTATCAGAGTGACAAAAGTCTCTCAGTCTCAACATATGTAACATAATTCATGTTATACATGAAAGAAAATGTAACAGGATATAGGTAAGAAAACGTCTGTAACAGTTAATATTCCCTTGTTATATATCGACTTGTAACCTCAGGATCGCGGGTTGGTGTGAATGTGAAACCAAAATACTCGCCCTCTCAGCCATAGAGCCGTTACAATTTGACGGTCAATACCACTATTCGTTGGTAAAAGAGTCGCCCAAGAGTTGGCGGTTAGTGGTGATGACTTGCTGTTTTCTGCCTATTTTACAATGCGAAATTAAGAACGGCTACCTCAGATAACTCTCGACTAGCGTTGCGGGAAAATTCAAACCAAATCAAACCAACCCTTGTTATATGACATTCACGGTACTAGATAGTTTTGTATGCTTCACATTCACAAGTTTCTTGACCTTTATAATAAAACTCTCTTCAACTTGTATTGCTTAGACAATTTTGTTCTTCTGAAGTATGGTATGAAGATATGTTTCAGTTAAAAACTATTGCTAAAAGAATGTAAAAAAATTACCTTACTTTATATACATATAATTTACTTAATGCGACCTGTGATTGATATGAAAGACGCTTAACGTGGCTTAATTAAAGTTAAGGTTGTCAAGTTCATAAGAGATGTATATAATAAAACTTGTGATGAATTATATAGCAGTATTTATATCAACATATCTATGTTAGTAATGTGTAAAGTTTGGTTTGTTTTGAATTTCGCGCGAAGCTACAAAAGGGCTATCAGCGCTAGCCGTCTCTAATTTAGCAGTATAAGACAAGAGGGAGGGCAGCTAGTCATCACCACTTGGGCCACTCTTATACCAACGCATAGTGGGATTGACCATCACGTTATAACGACCCCAGGTTCGAAAGAGAGAGTATGTTTGGTGTGACGGGGATTCAAACCCTCGACTTTCAGATTATGAGTTGAGAGCCCTAACCACGTGGCCATGCCAGGCTCATTTACTTTTATTTAAATTATTAAAAAAAAAAGACAACGTGAAGTACAAACAATAAATATTTTATTATTTATGGCGTGACCTGATGGAAATGTAGCGTTCGACTATTACATGATGTGCTTGTCTCGGATCCCAAACACGGCTATCGAACATGTTCACCTTTTCAGCACGTGTGAGCGTTATAACATTGTGGTCAATCCGGTATTGTTTCGTAAAAGAATAGCCCAAGAGTTGGTGATGGGTGGTGTTGACCAGCTGCCCTCACTCTTGTCTTATACTGCTAAATTAGGGACGGCTAGCACAGATATCCCTCGAGTAGCTTTGTGCGAAATTCCAAAAACAAACAAACAAACATTTTCACTTTTTTATTACTGCATTCAGTTTGTTTCCCAGAAATAAAAATATTGAAATACTCAAATGGAATTATAAACAAGTTCAAATTTTCTTCGGTTTGTTCGATATTTTTAAACATGATTTTAACGATTTCGATTACAAGACAACAATTTTAGTAATTTTACGTTTCGTTTTTTCTCTCATTATGTAGCAATTCACTTGATGCTTATGTTTAAGTGTTCCTAGAAACATTTAAAAAACTATCTTTATTGATGTTACGTTAGACACGAAGTTTTCAGCATCTCGTTTGGGTTTAAGGGTCAAATACTTTTAGACGTTTAGAAAAATGTCAAGGGCGTAGTGTACTAGGAAGTTCTGAGTAGAAGTCTCAGTGTGATAACTGATATCTAACTAAACAACTTGTTTTGAATTTCGATTTCGTTCAAAATAACATGTTGGCACTGAGTAAAACCTTTACTTTTAATTTCGTGAAATGTGAAGACTCAGTCACATTTAACAGACTTAGTTAAGCCTAACACGCAAAGTTGTAGGTGTGACTTTAAAGTAATATCGTTCATTATACGATACTCTCATATGGTTCATTTCAAAACTTCCCTGCCACAAGTTATTAGACTGGCCTGTTGGTTTAGTAATAATATCTGCATATTCTATTAAAATTATTGCAATATCCGAAAAAACTAAATCTGTCATACTTAAAACTTGACGTCAGAACGTATATCACACTTAGGTTTCTTACACTTTGTTGTAAAAGTTGAGTTTGATTTTATTCGAGAGATATCTTCTTATGATAGTATAAAAACGACTTCCTATGAAAAGGAGAACATACAAAGTATAGAATATTAGGCCTTTTCTCAGAGGAATCACAAATCCCACCCCTAATTACCAATTAAAATTTATATAATGTTCCATGATACTGAACATTTCGAAATCTATTGAACAAATATCCCAAGTAGACCCTTCTGTATTTGTGTACATAACTTGAAACAACCAACTGAACTGTCCTGAACAGTACAGCAACACTATTCAGTTTGGGTTCATGTCAACAGGAACAAAACATTTTTGTGAATGAATATATGTTGACTTACATATTTATGTTTCGTTTGCTCTCACTGTTTAATGACGTCACCAGGTTTATAACGGGTAGTGTGTGTGTTTGTGTTTTTTTATAGCAAAGACACATCAGAATACTTGCTAATTCAACTAAGGGGAATCGAACCTCCGATTTTAGCGTTGTAACTCCGTAGACTTACCGCTTTATCAGCGAAGGTCAAAGTATAGCGAGTATAGCGTCAGTAAATATGAGGTAGAACCGCTCGTTCTTCAGACGAGTGCTATAGAACCAAGTTAATGGTAACGAATTTTCTTTGAACAACCCAAATTATCATAATCGTCTCGTCTTACAAACAGGAATCTTCTTTTTCTCTTATCTCAGGATCCAGGTGAGCCTAATGATATTTTTGTGTACATACGAAGAATCACGAAAATCTTTGTTTCAGGAACTTGAAAGATAACATACAATAATGAGACGAAAGAACAACTTTATGAAGATATTTTTGTTTTAACTACGGTTTTGTCGTTAATAAAAACTAACGAAAATATTCCAAAAAATAACAACGTAGAGGTTCAAAGCAAGCTTTATCTCAATCCACACATGAGTTCAATCCATTAATAAAAGGTAAAACAATGTATGCCATGAACTAATTAAGGAAGTTAATTAAATAACGAATAGTTAAAAGTTAGTTTGTTTTTGAATTTCGCGCAAAGCTACACGAGGGCTATATGCGCTATCCGTCCATAATTTAGCAATGTAAGAAGGCAGATAGTTATCACCACCCACTGCCAACTCTTGGGCTACTCTTTTAACAACGAATATTGGGATTGACCGTCACATTATAACGCTTCCACGGCTGAGAAGGCGAGTATTTTGGTTTGACGTGAACTCGAACCTGCGATCCTAAGATTATGAGTCGAGATATAATAAGGGAAGTTTAACCATTACAGAACGTTTTTCTCCTAAATCTTGTTACATTTTCTTTCACGTAGAACATGAATTATTATGACTGATATGTTGAGACTTTGATAGCCTTTGATCATTCTGATAAATTCGTTATTAGTCTTCTCTTGGTGTTCGCGCCCGCATCGCGCTAAACATGCTCGCCCTCCGAGCCGTGGGGGCGTTATAATGTGACTGTCATTCCAAGTTTTCGTTGGTAAAAAGAGTAGCCCAAGAGTTGGCGGTGGGTGGTGATGACCAGCTTCCTTCCCTCTAGTCTTACTGCTAAATTAGGGACGGCTAGCACAGATAGCCCTCGAGTAGCTTTGTGCAAAATTCAAAAACAAACAAACAAAATGTTCTTTGTTTTCTGTTACACAAAATTAAATTAAATTCCAATGCAAAATTTATTTATATCAAAATTTAGTTTACAGTAATTTCAATATATTTTTCTTTCACTATATTACCTACGGGTTGTTGATTGAACAAAGGAAGGATTTCACAACATCACTTCTCCCGGCAATAATCCAGATTCTAAAAAGCTGTAAAAAGGAAAAAAAAACATGTATAAAGTTTAATATAAGTTGAATTAAAAGCATAAAATTGTCGATGTTGTTATAAGTTATTTAATTAACTTTAATAATTTTCAAAGGATTTGGGAAGTTTAATCATGATAACGAGAAACCCACTTGAAGCAAAAATTATCTCAAGACGTTTGGTATGGGTATCAAAACGTTTATTAAAATAAAGTAGACAACAACGTTTCCACCTGTGTAGATCATATTCAGGTTAACAAAGAGCTGCAAACTTTCTCTTTGTTATCCTGAGGAAGTTGATGTTTGAAGACAACTATAAATTATTTGATTACTGTTGTAATTGGATTTCAATATACGTTATACTTTTATCTATACATATATATAGATAATTTTCTTCTCATATAAGTTCATTTCCATTAAACGTTATTATAACCGACATATAAATATATATATATACCAGTGGGATTTTTTGCAACAAATAATATATCACAGACGCTATTCTATTTATGAATACTTTCTTATTTCCTTTCAGCTAATTGTGAAGTAGAAGTTAAAATGTTCCATTCCTTCCCTTGAATAAAATCGAAGATTACTTATGCTGCACAAACACAACTGTTCTCTTTCTTCCCCCCAACGACTTATCAATGACTTTAGTAACATAAATCGCTAATATCTGGTATTGGTTCTATGCGACAAACAAAGATCACATTGCCATCTTTGTTGCTTTTCATTAAATAAACAAAGTGACATAAGGCCCTTATGTTTTTCACTTCATACCTGATACGTTTTTTAATGTGTATAAATTTTAAACTCTTAGGCATTACACATCATTTAGAAAACCAACGACTTATGGTTACCATTAGAAGGTGGCAATTTTTTTAAATATTCAAATATTTTAAAAACAATAAAGTTATCAAACCAGGTTCTTCCAAAAACTTAACATACCAATGACATTCTTTTATCCTGTGAGATAATGTTCATATTAATAAAAAAGACATTACATAAGTCACGAATTTTGAAAATTTGAGGTAAACTTTGATCAATGATTGGAAAAGCATAATTACAACCAGCGATCCTGAGATTCACGAGCCGAGAGGTATGGCCTGGTGGTTATATTGATTAACTTTATTATTTAAAAAGGGAAACTTTGAAACTCTTCCGTTTTTAAATGTTGATATTCTTACTTATTTATACTAACTTGAACGTCGAAATTAAGTGAGTTGTTACGAATTACCCTCCACCAATACGATTTGATGCGTCCAAATGTAGACTGTCATTCATTCTTTGCTCACTATCCAATCTTATATCTTTTCTTATTCCACTGTAAATTCTTTGTCTTGCTGTTCGTTTTCCTCTTGTTAACCCATATATTAAGTTAGGGTCACTGTCAAAAACCAAGCCTACGTCTGGGTCTCTTCTAAACATATTCTTCTTGTATCTTTCATTTCCGTTACATATTCCGAAATCTGGTTTCTTATTAAAACCATTCTTTTTACAACGTCTGTTAAGAGCTCTACTATTTCCCCCTATATATTCGTAACCACTATTACCATTGTGGATGTTTCGGGTTATTTTGTTACTTCCGTTTTCAGCGTAACTTCCTACAGTGTAGACCGTAATCACCAAAAGTAGAATAAAATTCTGTAAAAAAATTAAATAATAAATTTCATTTTTTATTAAGCTAGGACCATTAAACAACCAATCTATGTGCTTCTTCCGCGAGGAATTCCAAAGTTATTTGACAGAAACATAGAGCTGCACAAACTAGTACGATGTAAATTAGCTTATTCTATAACTTTTTCTCCATAAAGTTTTACTATTTTATTGCGAAATGTTCATACATAGATCAAATTAAGTATAAAATAAATGGCCTTATTCATGTTTTGTCTAAATTGTTTAGCCTAATTTTTATTAATAACTGCAATAGAAATGACTGATTAATTTAGTGAATCTACTCAACGTAAAGATTATTTATTAATTTTGGTCTATTTATCTCATATTATTTTGCCACTTATCATACTGGAATGATACCATGCT
The DNA here is from genome assembly GCF_004210375.1 of Tachypleus tridentatus. Taxonomy (NCBI): domain Eukaryota; kingdom Metazoa; phylum Arthropoda; class Merostomata; order Xiphosura; family Limulidae; genus Tachypleus; species Tachypleus tridentatus. The sequence goes on from NC_134830.1 coordinate 156,345,750, forward strand.
ATAAATAAAACTATTCGTTTCCGGTGAGCTGTGCTTCAGTTCAACCGATAATTAACTTACAGAATAAACTGTAAAACACTTACCACTGACTTCATCTTCATTATAATGCAATAAGTTTAAATACGTTGATATCACCTGCAAGTAAGTTGGTTATGTTAAAAATATTCTTCAAATTTACGAATTTATATAATGTGTTGTAATGATGCCATCACAGTGAAGGCCACAGCTCTGAGTTACGAAACTTTTATGACCCAGATTACTATTTACTGATCTTATATCATACGAAAGTCGTTCTTTGTAACTAGATTCTTTTCGAGATATGTTGATAAAGAAATTTAAATCACAAATCAACGCTACAAACTTTATAGAAATGTTTTTAGTTTTTTTTTCTGACACTGATGTAGTTTCAAAGTTGGATATCGTGTTGAATAAGCCTTGTGGGGTTTATATAATTTCGTCCAAAAGTAAAATACACAGTTATTTGTTTCCCTATGTTATAATCTCAATTATTTTATGCAAAAACGTTAACTTGTTTGTTTTTATTTTACACATTATTATTATTTATTTGTTACACTCCAAACGAGTTTAGGTTTGGTATCGTGACGTTAAGTGATGTCAAACTTTTTAAATGAGTTAACTTAAGGATATTTAGATGAAAATTTACCATTTTACTTAAATTATACGTTACACGGTACGTTTAATAATTACTTCTTAATGATTTATTGTTCTATGTTATACAGTAGAGACAACTGAATATACGGAAGACTCAGCAGAAAGAACGATGTGGCTTTGCAATTATAAAAACACAAAAACACAACTGAATATTAATAAATTTTCTAAACGCGAATTTTTATTGTCAGGTACTTATTTAATAACATTTTTTCGTTGGTATAGTATGTATGATTAACAATTCATGTTTTAATTAAATAAGTTTCTCTGTCTTTATTATTGTTTCAATCAAAAGCTGTAAACAGATCTGAAATCGATTTGAATATTTACTTTACTTTACCAGCTTGTTTCCGAGTAATTGGAACGTGCTTCGTATGGAATGTTGTATTCTTCTTTTAAGGATAGTTACACTATATTTATTGATTATAATATCTGTAATATAATTAATTTATAATGTCTACAAGTTATGTTGTCTCGAATATATCGCTAGATGTCTTATCAAATTAGGATCCTTATTGGTTCATTAGATCAGAAGCTAGCAAATTTAACAATACTGTTTGACTTTTAACAGTTTTGATGAATCTCATTAAATTGAACAACAACATGTCACACTGTTTTCCTAAATCGCATTAAAACTGTAACCATGCAGGAAATATGGAAGTGTTACCGTAAATTAAAGCCAAAACACTGTTCTACAACACTGTTTCAGTTCATTATTGAAAAGGAAACGATGAATATATGTTAATAGATGTATTTTATGTTTGGACTGGAATTGATAAAAATGGAGAAATCTGTAAACTTAAGTTTCTTTTGTAAATGTTCTGAAACCATGATTTTATTTGATAAATAAATATTTCATTTCAAAGATTTCTGGAACATAGTGCTGTCTAGTGTGACTTAAACAATATAAAAAAAAGAAAAAAAGTTTATTTTTTGTTCATGTACCCGTAAACTAAGGAGATGTTGATTTAAGATTATGATAAAATCCCATCTAATAAAGATTTCTGACTGTAGTTGATAGTAAAGCACCAAGAGTGAATATAATTAGTTTTACCGCCACTTCTTTCATTTCTTAATATAAAAATAGATGGTCAGATGTCATGGAATCTTCTAAAAAAACTGTATTATCAAAGAAAGCTTCGACTGTCACCAATCCAACTTCATATCCCGTAAACTCACTTTCACCTTTAATGTTGCTTTGAATAGACTTTTTTATTAATACACTTTAATAAATACAATGAAATAAGAAATTTATAAGATCACAACCATTTTATTCGGAACTGAGCTTTACGAATACGTTTTCTCCTCTAAACAGTGTTAATAACTTATTTATAGTAACGCCATGGAATGTAGACTGCCAGATTCTTGTCATTAATACTATAAAATTGTCATAGTTCTATCACACATCACCATCTATGCTAAATATTTAATATAACATTTCCTGATGCTAAACGTTCTTGATTAGGATACTTTTTTAAAAATATACTAAAACTGTTCAGAAACGTTTACAATGAATAATGATTAACAACCCTGTCCACTCCTGTGATTATTTTGAAAACTTGATCTAGAAACAGCTAATCTTGTTCGCTTGGACTAACAGATATTTTTGTATCATATGGGTTTCTTGTTCTAAATCAGCTGTCATTAATCCTAAGAACGAAAAGCTAATAACGGTCCACTTCTATTCGAAGGTGGTGACGTTTTACGTAGGAATGTGCAAACATTTTCATAAAGTTCATGGATTAACTTTGCATATGTAATTTATATTTAGATCAACATAATTTCGTAAGTACAGGTTAAAAAATTAATTATATATATTTTTTTTATTATGGTAGAAAGGATAGATGTAATATCGTTAAGGTGTTTTTTTATATTATAACATAATTCTTCTGTTGGTGTCTTGATTATTTCTTCTCTCTCTTCTTATTGATGTATAGTTACATATTTTGAATCTATTCTGAGGATAAATTAGTGTTACACTTATTACAAGAATATCAGGGTTAATATTTGATATTAAGTCTTCCACTCGGAATATGTGATGTTATGTATTTTTTAGCGATGTCAATGAATAGGTCTATGATATATTTCGATTGGGTCGGTTTTGTAAATTCTGTAATGAACTCTGTAACAATGTTTTTACAGAGTTCATTACAGATTGTTATTTTCTTGGTTGCTTGTTGTATCTGTGATTTTGTTAAGTTCTTGTAAATTGCTCACTGTTTTGGTTGAAGTTTGTTGTTTCTTTATTGGTGGTTTTGTTTGTGTAGTGTTTTCTTTCAACATTTTTGCATATGTAAATGGACCTGTAGTTGTGTGTGTTTGTGGTTTTAGGTGTGTTATCTTGTGTTGGTTTTATTGTTTTTATATCATAAATGCGTTGTTTTATCTTTTTATTTGTCGCATCCTTTATAATTTACTGTTTGTGTTTCCCCAGAGTTACAGCAGTTTGGTTCAGCTTAATCTTTTTTACATGGAGTTATGTGGTGTTCACCGCCACATCCGCAACACCTCGGTGTTTGTAGACATGCCGCTGAAACGTGTTCATGTCGTTGGCAATTATAACACTGTGTAATTTCTAATGCTGATGTTTTTAGTGATCATCTTGGAATATTTGGTACCACAAAATGATACCATTGTTTATCAGTTCCAAGATGTTGTAATGTTGTTCCATGTCAACTCTTTCTAAATTTGTTGGTTTCTTAGTGACCTTGGAGATAATTCTTTCCACTTTAGGGGTATGGTATATTTAGATTATGTAATGCTTGCTCAATATTCTGTTTTGTTATGGAGTGGTGCACCCTACGGATTACTATTGTCTTAGGCTGTAGATTAGTTCCTGGTAAATATATATTCATGTTCCCAATTGTGAAGGCGTCCTTGGGCCATTCTTTAATTAGTTTATTTACGTCAGCAGCTCCTTGACCTCGGAGAAGGACACCGCCCCTAGGTAAACGCTTGACGCCAGCTGTTTCAACACCTGGTTTACATCTGTTAAATTCCGCTGCTAGTTGCAGTTGATTATATGTGCCAGGCACGCCTTCAATAATAGTAAAAAAAAAATGGGTGTTTTGTTTTAAGTGGTGTATTTTTTGGGTGTGTAGTTTCATTTTGTAATGAATTTCTACTTTTTATTTACGATACTACTTGAGTAAACTCTTGGTTTTCATTTGTTTGTTCATCGCTTTGTTCTAGATTTTTTTCTTCTTCATTAGTTTTTGCGTTATCAACATCCAAAGCTTTGTTTAAGTTAGTAACATCATTCGTATTATTTTTAGTGCAGGAAGGAACTATCTCTACCTCAGTATGAGAAGTTTCTTCTCCTTCATCTCCGTTTTCAGAATTTTCACTTGAATTACTTAACTATTTTTCTTTCTGGTTTTCGTTTTTGAACTTAAAATATTAATAAATTAATAATAACTTTGAGCTGTTTTATAAGCCTCTGTGCTGCAGCTGAAAAAAAACATATGATATACATATTTTAAAATAAACTTGTCACTTTGTTTTTCATGTGGTTTTGTTTAAAGTACACATTAAAGAATAGTATTAAAACAAATAAACTACGTTATATGTGTATTTCATTTGTAAATTCGTGATACTTCTCTAAACAACTGGAATATCAAATCACGTCGATAATAACACATCCAACTCTAGCTGTCTTCAACAATTTGTATAGAATACACGTGCAGTGGGGTCTATTGGAGGTTTTATCTACATTTAGAGCAGGTTTTCTGGTTTAGTTGTGACATTGGAAGGCTCGGCATGAACAGGTGGGTTGAATCGTTCGACTCGTAATCTGAAGGTCGCAGGTTGAATTATGATCGCACCAAACATGCTCGCACTTTCGGCCTTGGGGGCGTCATATTGGATCAACCCCATTATTCGTTGGTAAAATAGTCGCCACAGAGTAGGCCGTGGGTGATGATGACTAGAGGCCTTCCCTCCAGTCTTACGCTGCAAATTTAGGGACAGCTAGCGCAGATAAATCTCATCTAGCTTTTAGCGAAATTCGAAAACAAACAAATATACTCAGAACTTGAACCGAGGAAAATGTTATAAAATTAAAGTCGAAGTAAACAACCAGTGCTTACATGCGGTATTGGCAAAATGCCTGGAATTCAAACGATACTCCAAGAAGGAAGTGTAGCTTGTTTGTTTTGGAATTTTGCACAAAGTAACTCGAGGGCTATCTGTGCTAGACGTCCCTAATTTAGCAGTTTAAGACTAGAAGAGGGAAGGCAGGTAGTCATCACCACCCACCGACAACTCTTGGGCTACTCTTTTACCAACGAATAGTGGGATTGAACGTAACTTTATAACGCCCTCACGGCTGGGAGGGCGAGCATGTTTGGCGCGACGCGGATGCGAACCCGCGACCATCAGATTACGAGTCACACACCTTAACGCGCTTGGTCATGGCGGGCCAGGAAGTGTAGCAGAAATAAGACAGAAAATCATAATTACGAAGAATTTTCCAAAATCAAGGCAAGTATTTAATAACATAGGCAAACATTAATTTGTTTCATCAGATATAAAAGCAAATAATGTTTATTTTAAAAGTGTTTTAGTAAATTACCATATGTTAATTGCAAATGTTTTGTTACATCACAAGTTTTTTGGAAAATTATCTAACGTTTGTTACAAGTACGGTTTTATGTCATAAATGTTTTAGTTAAATATTGTTGCTCTTTGCTTGTCCTTTAAGAAGAAAAACTATCTTATAATTATAGCGTTTTGTCTTACAGTTCAGAACGATAAATTAATCTTTTTGCTCTAAAAATGGTTCAGAGAGACTGTATCATTAAATACAAATTCCGATACATTTTATCCCAGTATGGAAATTGAAGTCCAGTCATATTATATGCCGTTATAGTACGCATAGATACCGTACACTAAGGTTCAGAAACGGTTGAATTTTGCACCAGTAAAGAATATTCAGATACATTTTATCCCAGTACAGAAAGTTCAGAGATATTGTACGACTATATAAGAAACGTAAATTAAGACACACGTTAGTTAGTCTTGCAGACAAAACAAGCTCTACGGTGCGTCCAATAATTATTTCTTATTTACTTAATGTTCTATGTTTCACAATAAAGACAACTGAACCAACGGTAGACTCAACAGATAGCTCGATGTGGCTTTGCCATCGTGAAAACTCACATACAACTGAATATAAATAAACTTACCGAACGCTACTTTCTACAGACACGTACTTGCATCGTAACAATGTTTTCTCAGTTGGCACTCCATGTATGCTCAACAACTCATGTTCTCATTAAATAAGTTCCTTTACCAACTTTATTTTTTTCAATTAACAGATCTTGAAGAATGTATAAATAGATCTCAAATCATTTCAAGTGTTTGATATACTTTACTTTCATGTTTCTGAGCATAGGTGCGTGGTTCTAATATATGTTTCAATTTTTTTATAAGGTTAGTTTCAGTAACCTTATTGATTATAATATCTGTAATATATTTAATTTATAATATGTATAATGTATGTAGTATTCAATGGCTAACTTAAATAGCATTCCGCAAACTATGTTTGCCGTATATAAGACTGTCTATATAGAAACATGCATAGAGTGTGGTTGTAATACTATTATGATGAACACTTCTACTTGTTCAAAATCTTTAAAGAACTATTTAGAATATGTAACGGTTTACAATGTAATAGGTCTAACACTAATGTCTCATGTGATGTGTAAATCTATGTTATTATGTTTATGAGTTTTTCGTTTTATTCACTTTCATTATGATTACACTGGTTTACAAAAAAAATATTTTTTGTCTGAGGCAAGAATGTGAATAGGTGTTTTTTACTGATTTGGGTGTGCTGAATTCAAATTTATAAACAGTTTTGCTCTATCACCTCTAGTTTTCTGGCTTTTAAATAGTCTCATTTTAGTATATACAGAGTATATACGTGCTTATTTCAACAGTTGCAGCAGCTTTTTTACAGATAAAACAGGATAGATAAAGAACATTGACGGAATAAATATACTTGGATGACACAATTCATAGTACCGCAGACAGTTAGAAGTGTGTTTTCTTAGATGATCTGGTGTATTTTGCCTCCGGGATGTCACGCAAGAGCATCCAGCAGAAGTCTCCCATCATGCTGGGGTTCCACTTGCCTTGGTAGTTGCTCTCCATCTTGGTAATGTCTTGGTGGAATCTTTCTCCGTGCTCATCACTCACTGCTCCAAGGTTTGGAGGGAAGCAGTTGAGGTGGGAATGGAGAAAATGAATTTTGAGTGACATTCGGCATCCCATATCCTCATAAGTCTTAAGCAACTTCTCAATACAGGCTTGGTAATTTGGTACGCGTGTGTTACCAAGGAAGCCACTACAGACTGAGTTAAATGCTTCCCATGCTCTCAGTTCCTTTAAGGTAAGAAGCTCCTCAAAATCAGTATCCTTCAGCACTTCTCGGATTTGAGGTCCGACAAAGATGCCCTCTTTGAGCTTAGTAGCACTGAGACCTGGGAACACAGTGGACAAGTGTTGGAAGGCAGCAGCATTTTTGTCCATGGCCTTCACGAAATTCTTCATCAAACCAAGCTTGATGTGAAAAGAAGGAAGAAGCACCTTCTTCATGTCAACCAGAGGATTCTCTTTGACGCTGTGTTCGCCAGGAACGAAAGTGCTTCTAGACCCCCAGTCTTTCTGCTTGTAATGCTGGGATACAGATCGACTATCCCAGAGACAGAGAAAGCAACAGTACTTTGTGAAGCCCGCTTGCATACCCATAAGAAGACCAATGACCTTGAGGTCCCCACACAGACTCCACTGGTACTGGTTGTACTTAACAGCTTCCAAAAGAAGCTCCATATTGTCATAGGACTCCTTTAGATGAACAGAGTGTGCAGTGTGAATGCTAAGATATTTATTCCCGTTGTGCAGAAGCACAGCTTTGAGACTTCGCTTGGAAGAGTCTATGAAAAGATGCCAGTCTGAAGGATTATGTGGCAAACCAAGGAAAGTGAACAAGCCAGGTACATTTGTGCAGTAGCACAACTTGTTTTCCATGTCGAAAAATGAAGCAAGGTCTTTGTTCCGATTCCTGAAACTGGTGATCCTTACATCTTCCTGGACTAGGTTCCACTGTTTAAGCCGAGAAGCCAAGAGCTCTGACTGCTGTTTTGACAGATACAAATCACGAGCAAGGTCATTCAGGTCTTCTTGCGTGATCCAGTGTGGCTCGTTGTCACTTGTTCCTGAATAAGAAGAGTCAATATCTTCGGAAGAGATTGACTTGGCAGAATCTTCACTTGGAGGCATTTCTTCATCTGATGAGGAAAGAAGATCCTTATTTACTGGAGGTGTTGGGACAGGAAGATCATCTGAATGGGGAACGGGTCTTATAGCAGATGGAAGGTTGGAATATTTGATCTTTTTTCTAGAAGATGCATTGAAACCAGTTATATTTGTTAGACAAAAATAACAATCATCTGCATGGCTTCGTGGCTCTCTCCAAACCATCGGGACTGCAAAGTTGAAAGCCGCTTTCTTGCCATTAAACCAAGCAGTTAGTCCATTGTAGCAGGGTTTACAACAAATGTGTGGAGCCCAAGACTTGTCTTGATCACCAATTTTACAGTCAAAATAATGAAAGTAGGCAGTTCTGAGGAGGGAAGTGATAGTTCGACGCTGTGCAACTGTCGTGAAGTCCCCACACACGTAGCAGAAAGAATTGGCCTTCTTGAGGCATCCTCGGTGTTTTGACGAGCTTGAAGCCATTGGAGAATCTGAAAAAAAAAAAAAACAAAGTAAAATTAATTCATGTGTAAAGCAATAATAATTATGTGCGTCGTTGGAAATTGTAATACAAATATATATCCAAAAGATTGTATAACACAATTGTAGAGGGAGAAAAAACCTCCTGCGCTGACTGCCAGTGAACTACTGGCTGTTGATTGAGACGTGTTGGCTACGCTTAACTGCCAAAATACGTCTTGATATATAGCTATATATATATATAATGTAATGCTATCACTTACATTTATTATATTTATTACATTAATAACTAAAAAAGAAGACATAAGTCACACAATATTAGAAATTAACCCTGAATGCATATACGCCTTTATGTACAGTATGTGTACAAAATGTACAGTATGCATATCTAAAAACCTAGAGGTGATAAGTAAAAACGGATTTCAAATCTAAATTCAGCACCCCCAAATTAGGTTAAAACAGCTATTTTTGTGCTTGCCTCATTTTCTTTGTAAACCAGTGTTATTCAACATTATTAGTTTGATATCTTGTTAAGAAACAACCTAAATTTTATGGGAAATTCTCAACATTATGACTGATAATAAGTGTAAATCTTATTCTCAATCACCTATATTAATCACTCAATTAATTATCAAATTATGATCCCCATTGGTTGATAAGATCAGAAGCTACTGAATATAACAAACTGCTTTATTTTTAACAGTTTTGATGAATCTTATTCATCTCGATAAGTGTCAAATTGTTTTAATATATTACAATAAAACTGTAAAAATGCAGAAAACCTGGAAATATTACGTAAAGTAAAGCCAGTGAGTTCGTTACTCCATACTGTTTCAAATAACTATTGAAATGGAAAAGACGAAAATAGATCAATAAAAATATTTCATGTTGCAACTGGAATTGACAAAAATGGAGAAATATGTAAACTTAAGTGTAGTCTTTCTTAAATGATCTGAAACCATGATTTCATTTGATAAATGCAAGTTTCCTATCAAAAATTTTCTGGAATATAACGTCATCTAGTTTTACTCAAACAGTATATGCCTGTCGATTAATGATATTTTAAATTAAAATTATGATAAAATCACATCTAATAATGGTTTCTGACTGTAGATGTAGTAAAGTATCCATTATGAACTTTATTACACTGAGAACCGCTGCTTTCATTTGTTACAATAAAACTAGGTTGTTAGATAACATAGCATCTAATAAAACAACTGTATTATGAAAGAGAGCTTTTGCTGTAGCTAATCTTACTTCATATCCCATAAAAGTACTTGGAGAATTGGTTAATTACTTATCAAAATTGATCTGTTAGTGTCACGTGATAGTGTAACCCAATAATATCATTGCATAAGGAGTTTTGAATTCTGTTCCAAAGATCTTTTGCAATATTACCATGACCTAATAACTTAAATTACATACAAGTTATTTTGCTTTCACAAATAGATTTTCCATAAGATACGGAGACTTCTAAATTAATATTCATTTTTTTTCTATCACGTAAAAATTGTTTAAAAATCGGTAACAAGACAAACTCTGACTCAGTTCAATTTATTATTTCATTTATCGCAATGAATAATTTTTCATTATTATGTTTTTGAAGAAAATATAAACTGATGAAAGAGAATAACATTGATAACAAATGAATATATATCTTTATTCATCTAGAATTTTTTTGGAAATACTCGTCTCTTATTTTCAAAACTACATATCGTCTTTCGTTTTTTAAATGTATCAGCTTGGTATCTGTTGACTTTATGAAGCCATTGTTTCTTTATCCAGGGTTTATTACGTGCTTTGCCGGCCTGTTCAAACAAAAACATGAAAACTTTGTGTAGTTTGATTGTCAACTCTACGAAAATTTCAAAGGTACCGAATAACCAGTTGTACCAGATACATATGTTATAATTGTGTAGAACACCTTTCAAACTTCTTTTAATGTATAATTGCACTCATATCGTTGATAGACTTTGTTCCTAGCTGTGCTATTAGTTCATTTAGCAATATAATTGCAACAAACTAATAAATGTTTATATGAAAGACAACGTGAAACAAAAATAATACTTCCTGACAACCTAGTAGTAGACAAGGCTACTAATAGAGAAACATTAATTTTTTAAACAAATATTTCAGAAGCCTCGTAATATTTTGCTTAATAATAAGAAGTGTGATACAGGTTACAGTGAAGTATTAGTACACACGTGTATAAAACAGTGATGATTATATAACAACAATGATTCTATTAAAGATGTTGTGAAAGTTTCCGCTGCTCGTTTAGCGTTTAGTTTAGTCTGTAATTAGTTGATGCTATCAGCTGGCTTACAGATCAAATATCGATAACAATAATGTGAGTACAGATAAAAGATAAATCTCAGAGTCAAACATTTCACCACGTGGTAATATTTCTTCTAGAACATTTCTTCTTCGAATTGTCAACACTCGAAATATGTTCTACATAAATTAACCTAAGCAAGCATTTCAATATATGTATCGAAAAATGTTCCTGAAACAGAAGAAATACACAGAGAGACACAAATCAACGAAAGTTTTCTTTTAAATATAAATTACACTTTATTTCTTACTTGATTCAGTTTATTCTTTTGTGTTTTCTATAACCATAAAATAATCAAACTAAATTTCAATGCAATTTTTTATTTCAATATTCAGTTTACAGTAAGTTCAAGAATATATTTTTCTTGTACTATATAACCTTCTGGTGTTATTTGAATAAAGGTAAGATTTCAGAATATCATTTCTATCAGCGATAATCCGGATCCTAAAAATCAGTGAAAAAAGAAAACGTATATGAACTTTCATTTCAAATAAATTAAAATCACAGAATTGTCAATGTTATTATAAGTAAGTTATTTAATTAACTTTAATGATTTTTAAAGGATAGGGGAAGTTTATTCGAATTGACGAGAAACCTAATTGAAGTAGAAATTAATCTGAAACGTTTGGTGTGGGTATTAATACATTTATTCAGATAAAGTTGGGAACAATGTTTCCACCTTCTTTGGTCAACTTCAGGTTAATAAGGAGCTGCAAACTTTGTCTTTGTTAATCTCAGGATGTTTGTGTTTTAAAAATACTACAAATTATTTTGTTACAGTTGTATTTGGTTTCATATGAACTATACAAATATATTTCTTTATATATATACGTAATTTTTCAATTTATATATGTTCAATTTACATAAAATGTTTATATAACAGACTTATATATAAATATCTGGAATCTTGTGTGAGATATAACGTATTACACAGATTATTCCACTTATGAATCTCCCAACTCTTTCTTTACAGTTACATGTAAAGTAGAAGTTAAAATGTTCCAATCTTACTCTTTCATAAAATTGAAAATTTCTATTATGTACAAATACAACAATTCTCTCTCATTTCCCAACGAGTTAGCAATAACTTGAGTGAATTTAATCACTAATATCTGGAGTCGGTTCTGTGCGATTACAAATTTCTCATAGCCACTGTGTAGCTTTACTTTAAGAAAACAACTTGACCTAAGGCCCTTATTGTTCTCATTTCAAATAATAATTTTTAATGTGTAGACATTTTAAGCTATTAGACATTACACATTACTTAGAAAACAAATCACTTTTCTTAACCTTCAGAGAGCAGCATTTTTTTTAAATATTCAGAACTTTTAAAAACAACAAAGTTAATAAAGCAGGTTCTTCCAAAAATTAACAAACCACTGACGACATTGTATGATAGTTATTAAAAAATGCATACTATGCATTCTTATATCATGTGAAACAATATTCACATTAATAAAAGATATTTTGCATAAGTGAAGAATTTTGATACTTTTGGGCTAGACTCTTACCAATGAGAGTGCAAGCACGTTTGATGCGATAGGAATTTGAACACGCGATCTATAGAGTCACAAGTCGAGTTTAATGGTAAGTGGTTAAATTGATTCGAAACGATTTCGTATTTAAATTTTGATTTACTCACTTATTTATATTAACTTCAACATCGAAATTAATTGAGCTCTTACCAATTATCGTCCAGCAGTGTGATTTTATGCATCCAAATAAAAACTTTCATTTTTTCTTATTTCACTATCCAATCTTCTTCCTCTTCGATTAGTTCCGAATTCCATTTCTGCTTGTCTTGCTGTTCGTGTTTCTCTTCCCAACCCACCTCTTAAGTTAAGGTAGGCCACTGTCAAAACCCAAACCAAAGTCTGGGTCTTTTCCAAACATATTCTTCTTGTATTTTCCATTTCTACTACCTATTATGAATCCTGGTTTACTGGTGAAACCACTTTTATTCCTATCTATGTCAACGGCGTTCCTATTTCACTTTTTATCTCTACGACCACCAAAACCATTGTGGAGGTTTTCGGTTATTTCGTTTCTAGCGTAACTTCCGACAGTGTAGACGATTATAATCAAAAGAAGAAAGAAAACCTGAAAAAAATAAACAGCAAAAATCTTTTTTCTTTTGAAACAATGACCAATGAAAAACAAACTATTTAATTATTTGGTCTGTGAGGAAGTTGTGTAGATCCATAGTTATTTTACAGACACAAACACAAACAAGTACAATGTAACTTAGCATATCGTATGACAATTTCCCCTGAAAGATATAAGATTTTATTGTAAAATGTTCTTATGTAGAATAGATTACAATAAAATAAATGGCATTATTCTTTTAAAGTCCAAATCGTTCAGCGTAACTTGTAATAATAATAGGATTTGAAATTGCAAAAGATTAAATAATATAGTGAATCTAGTCAACATAAACGTTATTTTACTGGTGTTTTGACAGATACCATGCGAATAATATGGTGGGAAATTCAACATAATTCCTCCTGTTTGTTGTTTCATATGAAGAGAACATTTTCATTGTGCTGTTTTACTGGGAATTCTTTTGTACTATATATAAGTACCTTTTAAAGAATTACGTTATCTATTTATATCTTACTTACAATATCCCGAAATTTGATCAGTAATTAATTTTGGTCTAATTATCTCATATTATTCTGCGTAGAGAAGTGCTGCTTTTTATACTGAAATGATACCATGCAACAAATACAACTATTTGTCTCCGGTGACTTGTGTTACAGTTTAACCGATAATAAACTAATAGAATAAACTGTAGAACACTTACCACTGTGCTCATCTTCAATAGATGGCGATAAGGTAAAAAACGTTTACAGCAGTTGTAAGTTAGTCGGTTATATTAAAAGCATTCTTCAACTTTTCGTATTTACATAATGTGGGGATATGCAGGAATCATACTGAAGGCCATAGGTGTGAGTTACGAAACTCTCGTATGTTATATGCTAAATTATGCGAAGGTCATGTTTCAAAATTGGCTATTTCGTCAGATATATTGCGAAACGAATTTGAATAACAAATAAACGCTATACATTTTTTGGAAATGTTTTTAATTTCTTTTTTATATTAATATCCTTTCAATGTCCGAAATCATGACTAATAAACATTATGATGTTTACATCTTTACTTCGTCGAAAAGTAAATTACAGAATTATTTCTTTCTCTTTGTTACAATCTGAATTATTTTATGTAAAATATTTAATTTGTTTTCTATTTTACATTTTATTATTATCTATTTGTTTGCCTTACTCCTGTTGAGTTTAGGATTGGTATGTTTATGTTATGTTTTGTGAAACTTTCACTGTGAGTTTATTTATGACTATATTACTTAAATTATACGTTCCATGGTGGTTACAATTATTATTTCTTATTTACCTAATGTTCTATGTTTCACAGTAGAGAAAACTGAATATATGGAAGACTCAAACAGATAGCCTGATGTGGCTTTGCTATAATAAAAGCACACATACAACTGAATATAAATAAACTTACCGATCACTATTTTCTATTGATAGGTACTTATATCATTACAGATTCTTCCCAGTTGGTATAGAATGTAAGAGTAACCTCTCATGTTCACGCTAAATAAGTTCCTTTATTCATATTATATTTTCAATTAAAAGCTATTTAAGAATGTCTAAATAGTTTTGAAATCAATGCAAATGTTTGATGTACTTTACTATCAAGTTTCCGAGTCATTGGTATGTGCTTTGTGTGATATGTTCCATTCTTTTCTAAGGTTAGTTTCACTGACGTTTTTAATTATAATGTCTGTAATATATTTAATTTATAATGTCAGTAATGTATTTAATTTATAATGTCCATAAGTTATATTGTATCAAATGGCTAACTTAAATAGTATTCCGCAAACTATGTTTGCCGTATACAAGCCGGTTTGAAAAGTAACACGCATTTGGCAATAGATATTACACATATATAGTGTGGTGGTAATACAATTATGATATACACTTTAACCTGTTGAGAATCTCGGGGAAGCTAAAGAGAAAATACAACGGTTAACAATGTAATAGGTCTATAACTAACGTCACATGTTAAGTGTAAATGTATGTTATAATGTTTATTAGGTTTCATTTTATTCTCTTTTTTTATGATTATTCTACATTATTAGCTTGGTATCTTGTTTAGAAATAACCTAGATCTTATGAGATATTGTCGATATTATGGCTGTTAAGAACTAGAAATGTTATTCTTAATTAGCTTTTTTTTGTTTGTTTGGAAATATCGCACAAAGCTAGTCGAGGGCTATCTGTGCTAGCCGTTCCTAATTTAGCAGTGTAAGACTAGAGGGAAGGCAGCTAGTCATCACCACCCACCGCCAACTCTTGGGCTACTCTTTTACCAACGAATAGTGGGATTGACCGCACATTATACACCCCCACGGCTGGGAGGGTGAGCATGTTTAGCGCAACGCGGGCACGAACCCGCGACCCTCGGATTACGAGTCGCACGCCTTTCGCGCTAGGCCACACCGGGCCCTCTTAATTAGCTCTATTAATCTTTGGATTTATTATCTACTTCTTATCACCTTTGGTTCATTAGATCACAAGTTAGTGAATGTAGTAAAACTGTTTGTGCTTTTAAGAATTTTGATGAATGTTATTAAAATGAACAATAAAGTGTCATACTGTTTTCCTATATCACAGTAAAACTGTAACCATGCAGGAAATATGGAAGTGTTAACGTAAAGTAAGCTCAATGTACTCCTTCTTCCACACTGTTTTAGTTACTTATTGAAAATGAAACGATTAAAAGAGGTCAAGAAAAATATTATATGTTGTGACTGGAACTGCCATAAATGCAAAAATATATAAATTTATGTTTTATTTCTTTTAAATCTTCTGAAACCATTTTTTGATTTGATAAATGGAAGTTTCCTTTAAAAAAAAAAATGTTCTTGAATATAGCGCCATCTAGTTTTACTGAAACAGTATGAATGGAAAGAAAAAAAAATGTTTATGTAAGTGACTGTTGACTGAGAAGATTCTAATTAGAGATCATAATAAACTCACATCTAATAATGATTTCTGACTGTAAATGGTAGTAAAAAAAGATTAAGCAAACTTTAATTAATCAGGCGGTCATTGCTTTCATTTGATAAATTAAAATTGGTCGTTAGATGTCACAGTATATGGTAAAAAAATTGTATTATGAAAGAAAGCTTCTTCAGTCGCCAGTCATACATTATATCTTATAAAAGTATTTTGAGGATTGGCTATTTAAGTATTAAAATTAATCTGTTAATGTCACATGAGTGGCCGGCCCAATAATATCACTGCATATGCAGTTTTGAATACTGTTCATAAGATATTTTGCAGTGCTACATTAATCTCGTCGTTTAAATTACATACAAGTTATTTTAGTTTCAAAAAGAAATTTTCTATAATTCATATACGAAGACTTCAGTAATGATATTCTTTTTTAATTGTAGAAATTGTTTACAAATTAGGGAGAAAACAAAATCTTAGATAGATATATTTATTAATTCCCTCATCATAATGACATTTTTTATTATTATGTTTCTGTAGAAAAAATATAAATAAACTGAAGAAAATAGAATAACATTGATAACAAGTGAATATATATTATGATTCATCCAGGTGTTTTGTTGAAATATTCGTCTTTTCTTTTTAAAACACACATTGCAGTTTGTTTTTATATATCAACTTCGAATCCGGCTGACTCTCTAAAGCTATTTTTCTTTATCAAGTGTTGATTACGTGCTTTGCCAGCTCGTTCACACAAAAACATGAAAACTTTGTATAACATGATAGTCAACTCTACGGAATTTGCAAAAGTACCGAATAAGCTGTGGGACATATGTTGTAATTGGAAAGAACACCTTTTGGATTTCTTTTGGAACCAATGTACAATTCACTCATTGTGTTCATAGACTGTGTTTCTTGCACTGGTGTTAATTCATTTACCAATATTATTGGAATAAACTAGTGAACGTTTATATAAAATAAAATGTAAAAAGAAAAAATTATACTTCCTAACAACCTAGAAGTAGGCAAGGCTTCTAATAGAGAAACATTAGCTGCTGTGGTACAGCATAATATAATGAATAGTAAACACCAGACACAAAATAGTAAAATAATTTGTGGATACATTTCGTAGGAAATATGAAAGAAAACATTATGAAAGCCTCATAACATTTAGAAAAATAGAGATATATTTGCAGGAGAAATGAACCTGGTCGTACAAAATACGTTAAATACATAATAGGGTTAAATGACAATAAACCTATAACACACAGACCTCATAGAGCACTAGAGAAACACAAGTTTAAGTAAAAACAGTGTGTAAAAGATGTGCTTGAACAAGAAGTAACAGAGGATGGTATGAGTCTGCATCCTGAGTTGTATTTGTTACTTGAACAAGAAGTAACAGAGGATGGTATGAGTCTACATCCTGGGTTGTATTTGTTACTTGAACAAGAAGTAACAGAGGATGGTATGAGTCTACATCCTGGGTTGTATTTGTTACTTAAACAAGAAGTAACAGAGGATGGTATGAGTCTGCATCCTGGGTTGTATTTGTTACTTGAACAAGGAGTAACAGAGGATGGTATGAGTCTGCATCCTGGGTTGTATTTGTTACTTGAACAAGAAGTAACAGGATGGTATGAGTCTGCATCCTGGGTTGTATTTGTTACTTGAACAAGGAGTAACAGAGGATGGTATGAGTCTGCATCCTGGGTTATATTTGTTACTTGAACAAGGAGTAACAGAGGATGGTATGAGTCTGCATCCTGGGTTGTATTTGTTACTTGAACAAGGAGTAACAGAGGATGGTATGAGTCTGCATCCTGGGTTGTATTTGTTACTTGAACAAGAAGTAACAGAGGATGGTATGAGTCTGCATCCTGGGTTGTATTTGTTACTTGAACAAGAAGTAACAGAGGATGGTATGAGTCTACATCCTGGGTTGTATTTGTTACTTGAACAAGAAGTAACAGAGGATGGTATGAGTCTGCATCCTGGGTTGTATTTGTTACTTGAACAAGAAGTAACAGAGGATGGTATGAGTCTGCATCCTGGGTTGTATTTGTTACTTGAACAAGAAGTAACAGAGGATGGTATGAGTCTGCATCCTGGGTTGTATTTGTTACTTGAACAAGGAGTAACAGAGGATGGTATGAGTCTGCATCCTGGGTTATATTTGTTACTTGAACAAGAAGTAACAGAGGATGGTATGAGTCTGCATCCTGGGTTGTATTTGTTACTTGAACAAGAAGTAACAGAGGATGGTATGAGTCTGCATCCTGGGTTGTATTTGTTACTTGAACAAGGAGTAACAGAGGATGGTATGAGTCTGCATCCTGGGTTGTATTTGTTAATTGAACAAGGAGTAACAGAGGATGGTATGAGTCTGCATCCTGGGTTGTATTTGTTACTTGAACAAGAAGTAACAGAGGATGGTATGAGTCTGCATCCTGGGTTGTATTTGTTACTTGAACAAGGAGTAACAGAGGATGGTATGAGTCTGCATCCTGGGTTATATTTGTTACTTGAACAAGAAGTAACAGAAAATGGTATGAGTCTGCATCCTGGGTTGTATTTGTTACTTGAACAAGGAGTAACAGAGGATGGTATGAGTCTGCACCCTGGGTTGTATTTGTTACTTGAACAAGAAGTAACAGAGGATGGTATGAGTCTGCATCCTGGGTTGTATTTGTTCTTGAACAATAAGTAACAGAGGATGGTATGAGTCTGCATCCTGGGTTGTATTTGTTACTTGAACAATAAGTAACAGAGGATGGTATGAGTCTGCATTCTGGGTTGTATTTGTTACTTGAACAAGAAGTAACAGAGGATGGTATGAGTCTGCATCCTGGGTTGTATTTGTTACTTGAACAAGAAGTAACAGAGGATGGTATGAGTCTGCATCCTGGGTTGTATTTGTTACTTCAACAAGAAGTAACAGAGGATGGTATGAGTCTGAATCCTGGGTTGTATTTGTTACTTGAACAAGAAGTAATAGAGGATGGTATGAGTGTGCATCCTGGGTTGTACTTGTTCCTCAGAAGGACGGAAAATTAAGAATTTGGGTAGAATTTGAAAAAGTGATTGTTGTAACAGTTGAAGACATTTATCTGTTACGTAATGCACAGGAAACTTCAGAAAGCTTGAATAATAGAGAACACTTTTCGTCTGATCATTTCAAAGTGGATAATGGTGTACATAAAATAGAAAGAGTTAGGTAGAACTGCTTTTGTGTTACTTTAAGAAAAATATTAGTTCAACAGAATGAACTCTTTTATGTAATGCTGCTTCAACATTCAATAGATTAATGAATGTTGTATTATCAGATCTACAACATTCAGGATGTTTTTATGACCTAGATGACGTTATAGTGTTCGCTGCAGTTATGGAAGAACACTTAGAAATATTAAACTTGTATTTGATAGATTACGAGAAGGAACTTCAAATATTAAATATTAAACAAAAGAAAAATGTTGAGGTCGAATGTTATTACTCAAATAAAGTAGATTTATCTTATGATGACGAAGAGATAAGTGAAACCGAGATAGAAAATTAAAATTTAGAATGCGTTAATACCATATTAGATGATGGAAGTGTTGACATTGCGTGTCAAGTGACGTCATCGTCCATGTACCCAAGGACAGTATGCCAAGAACATCTATAACGAGGTAAGCTGATAGTGTCACTGATGATTATAGCGTAAGACCACATGGTCCTGATCAACTCAACCAGAAGTAATCCTTACCCCTACAAGAAGACGTGTGAAGTGCTATTGACAAGTAGCTGTACCTTGAATAAAAAATGACATTAATAGAGTTAAAGCTAGCTCTAGTTACAAAACTTGTGTTGTGCTACAAGCTTTTAACAATATGTTAAGCCATATGCGTAGCTGTAATTAGAACTACGTAGACAATATAGGATGTGTATGAACACTGCTATATAGTTATATAAATATGTGTGCGTGGTGATAAGACACTTGTCTTTGTATGTTTTAGTAGTTGACATATGAGTAGGTTTAATTCGGTGATTATTCTGTGGATAAGTATTAAGAATGTGAGTATTGTATCACTAAAAAGTAAGACGGGCATGATTTTTATTTGAGAAGGTTTTTATATTATCAAGAGATAAGTGGATAATTGTTGAAAATATACCGTTTCCACAGCACGTTCGATTAATAGTTTGATTCTTATAGCAAAACCACACCGGGCTATCTGATGAGCTCACCGAGGGGAATCGAACCCCTGATTTTTGTGTTGTAAATCCATAGACATACCGCTGTGCTACCGGGTGGAGGTTCGGCACATAAGGCGTAATGTTGTGTGACAAATTACGGAACAGCGATTCTATGTTTGGAAAAGATCTTACAGGAAGGATTATTTAAGATCTGTTAGACCTACGTTCGACGATATTTCATTAAGAGAGAAGATTTTTTATTAGATTTAAAGGATATTAACGATAACTTTCCGACTTCTGATCGCATTCCACAAAAAGGTTGTTCACTAGACGCCTGGGGAAATGTTTTGAAATTTTTGTTTCGAAAAGTAACCATGGACGGTCTATGTGAATTAAACAGAAAATAGAACATCAAACACAAGTATCTATAGAAATGGTTAATTTAAAGGGCCACTAAAATGAACTCATTAAATCAGGCATTTGAATTACATGACAACGAAATTAAAAAAATGTCCCAAGCCCCAGTAAACATTACTACCACTTTCATACAAACCAAAATAAGTCCGTCTGAGCTTCAAAAAGCAGGATCTGAAATGTTAGTTTCAACTATAGTATTTAGAATAACTGAAAACAATTATCATTTACAGTTGGAAGTAGTGGGACTGAGTTATCTTAGTTAGTACAAG
This sequence comes from Tachypleus tridentatus, assembly GCF_004210375.1. Lineage (NCBI taxonomy): Eukaryota > Metazoa > Arthropoda > Merostomata > Xiphosura > Limulidae > Tachypleus > Tachypleus tridentatus. Next base: position 156,366,392 of record NC_134830.1, read on the forward strand.
CATTGTATGTAGGTGTAGACAGAAAGTTGAGTTTATACTTTATACGTCCAAATATATAGAAAGAAATATTGTAAGAATTTGAAAATACTTAGAATCTGTGAAGCCTACAAATAGAGAAGAGATGTATGTGCATTATTTATAAACTGAAGTAAAGACAGCTGCAGTAAAGGATACACTGCGAGTGTTCATAGAGATACCTTTATAGCAACAGATAGAAGTTTCAAATTATATAGGATTATGTCCTTACCCTTACACTTTACCTTAAACAATTTGTTAGCTCTAACTCTGGAAATGACAGAGGAATATATGCTGAAATATGTAGAAGGTCCACTTAGAGTATGTGACCCTGAGCTATGTAAAAATAGAATAATTATCACTAAAAATTTTTTTTTACAATATTAAGACACCATGAACTTGGTTATATTAAACGTAAAATAAGAGCTTGCCTTGTCGATACTAGGCCCTAAATAAAATATAAATCGGTTTCATTATCGAACAGAAGTATACACATTAAAGAATAGTGGATATCTCAGATTGGTTAGAACTTGTTCTACTCATATCCCATGAATTACATTATCCTATAGTTTTAGAAGTAAAACTAAATATACAAGAAATCTGTTAAATATAAGAGTACCCGACAGGCAAGAACTATTTACTGTAAAAAGAGTTACAGTTAATTCAAAATATAAATGTAGATTCAAATCTGAAAGGACTGTCAAACATATAAGATGAAAACTGAAAATTGTCCTGTTCGAAAGCTGGGTAAATTATCAACGAATTTCAAAAGCATGTACACAACGTGAGAGTAACAGCAGAAGGAAGAAGCTTAGTTAAGTGAAAGTTGACTGATTCAGTAATGATAACATTTTTTGTAGTAATACTATTAAGTACGGTGCTATACACAGTACGTGAAGATTTGCTTTACTGATATTTTGAAAGTTAGATGGGCTGTGTAAATACAAAAGTAATACCAGAATAGGGCCAGTTAACAACAGAAGGTTGTCTTACTCACAGGCTACCGAAGTAATTGAATTATTTGACGACAGCCCATCTGATTTTGATGTGGAGTGATTTATGGGAGTAATTCATATAAATATTAAATTAGTAATTAACTGGCGAGGTTAGTTAATGAAAAAATAAATATATAGATCAAAATTAATAACATTAATTTATATATATATATATATATATATATGTTTTATCATACAAAAATGAAAATTTCGATAACCGGTATATAAGGACAATATTAATTTGCCACAGAAGATAACAAAAGAAGTTATCAATTATTTCCACAAAACAGTTAATCAGTGACATATAAAATAAAACCTACATTACGATAATGTTTTCAAGTAGAAAAAAATGTGAGCAAAGAAGTTTTAACTCATATATCGAAGTTCGTGTAATACAGTGAAGAGCGCGAGTAGTTACAACGTTCCAGTCCGAGAAGACATTTCCGGTACGAGTTCTAAGAGAAGACCAGAGAATAACTAGGAGAAGACGTAAGAAGAATGAAGACGTATCTTGATTGTTACAGATAGTGTACAATTTGATATATTAATTAAACGTAATACAACATAAAGTACACGTATATTGATCTCTTTCTTCTTAATTTGGGGCCCTGCATGGCCAGGTGGATTAAGACGTTAGTATCGTAATCTGTGGGTCGTGGGTTTGAATCCCAGTCGCATCAAATATGCTCGCACTTTCAACCGTGGGGACGTTATAATGTGACGTTCAATCCCATTATTCGTTGGTAAAAGAGTAGACCAAGAGTTGGCGATGGGTGGTCAAGACTAACTGCCTTCCCTCTAATCTTTCACTGCTAAATCATGGACGGTAAGCGCAGATAGTCTTGAATAGCTTTGCGCGAAATTCAACACAAACAAACTTCATTTGGAGTTCCTTTTATTATGAAGTATTACATTGGTAAAAAATATTATGTGTAAAATTTAGTATCATTCAATGTGTTTACTAACCATTACTATACATGTGAACAACTTCATAATGAATACATGGTATATGTATATAAATATTCATTATTAACAGAAAATTGTTAATTGTGATGAATGCAAGATGTAAGGATGGAAAGAAAGAGCTTTCACGATGAGATCTTTATCAGAAATACAATTTTTTTTTAAACAGGTAGGAGTGAGGCATCGATAGGTATTTTAGAAGCCTCGAATTATGTGGTTAATAATAAGATGTGTGATACAGGATACAGTGAAGTGTGAGTACACACGTGCATACAACAATGATGATTGGAGGACAACAATGATTTTATAAAACATGTTGTGAATATTTCCGCTGCTCCTTTAGCGTTTAGTCTGTAATTACTCGACTCTTTACAAGGTTAGTAAAGGGTTATGGAAACAATGGATCCTCCATTAATGAGTGGAACAAAGAAGAAACTGACAGTTTGACACAACTACAGTGTTAGATAAAGTTACAAAGATTGTTTACTTACAACTTTAAACTTCCTCAAATGTAAATAGCTGGTTTATTGATCATATATCGATAATAAGAATGTGAGTACTGATACAAGATCAATCTCAGGGTCAAATATTTGACCAGTACTAATATTTTTTCTAGAACATTTCTTTATCGAATTATCAACACTCGATATGAATCATACGAAACTATTTATTCTAGAACGGATTATCGAAAGTTTTGTTTTAACTATAAATCACACTTTGTTTCTTACTTTATTCAGTTTATTGTTTACTGCTTTCTATTACGAAAAAAATCACACTAAAATTAAAGCAAGGTTTTTTTTATTTAAAATTTAGTTTGCAGTAATTTCAAGTATAAATTTTTCTTGCACAATATAAGCTACGTGTTGTTAATTGAATGGAGGTAAGATTTCAGAACCTCATTTCTATCGCCGAGAATCCGGATCCTAATAAGCTGTAAAAATAAAAAACATATAAAAAGTTTCATATAAGTTGAGTTAAAAGTACAAAGTTGTCGATGTTGTTATAAATATGTTATTTGATTAACTTTACGATTTTTATCGGATTGGGGATGTTTATTCGTGATGATGAGAAATCCACTTCAAGTAAAATTGTATCTCAGGAGATTTGGTATGAGTATTAAAACTTTTATTAAGATAAAAGTAGAGAACAACGTTTCAACCTTCTTAGGACATCTTGAGGTTAACAAAGAGTTCGAAACTTTCTCTTTGTTAGATTGCGGAAGTTTTTGTTTGAAGACAACTACAAATTATGTGATTACTGTTGTAATCGGTTTCAATATGCACAAAATATGTATAATTTTTGAACAACTATTCCACTTATGAATCTTTTCCTATTTTCTTACACGTGATTGAAAAGTAGCAGTGAAAATGTTCTATTCTTACTCTTTAATAAAACTGAAGACTACTTATCCACTCTCTTTTTCTCAATGAGATATCGATGACCTTAGTGACTTTAATCGCTAATATCTGGTTTAGGTTTTCTGCAATAATTAAACTTCAGATACCCCATTGTGTAGCTTTGCATTAAGAAAACAATGTGAGCGATGGTCCTTATGTTTCTCATTTCATACCTAATATGTTTTATAATGCGTGTAAATTTTATGCTCTTAGATAATGTGCTCTTATTACACATTATTTAGAAAAACAATTATACCATGTAAAAAAATGTTTACTTTTTCTTGCTTCTGGGCAGAAACTGTTCTTTTCCAATTGCTTATGCCTGAAGTAAATGGAAGAGGTCTAAATTTCTCTTTAAACTTTGCTCTTGTGACTTGGGTGACGAAATTTTTAAATTTACCAATTTTCAAGAACATTTCAGGTATATTCAGTGCTGAGTAGCCGATAGAAAATTTTCTCGAATTCACAAGAATTTTCAAGAACATTCTAGAATGTTGTAGAACTAACAAGCATTTTCTAGAAAGTTGTAGAATTTACTAGAATTTGAAGAGCCTTTTAGAATTTTCTAGATTCTTCCATAGTAATATATACACAGGAGTTCACCACTCACACTTCAATTTAGTTCTAGCTACCTAAGTGAAAATAATTTGTAAATTCTCAATTTTCACAACTTTATGTATTTTTTTCCACCATAGAAATATTCCTCACAAATCAGTACGTACAAATGTTTCATATTAAAACGTAATATGAACACTTAAGACATTAGGGTTTTGTGGTTAACAATGTATAAATTATGGCATATTTTTGTTACTAGTTTTTCACTTTTCTATTAGTGCATTCAGTTTGTTTCTCAGAAACAAAAATATTAAAATACTCAAATGGATTTATAAACTAGCTGTAATTCTCTTGGATTTTGTTCGATCTTGATAAAAGTGATTTTAACGATTTTGATTACCAAATTTGTTAATAAAAATTACTTTTCTTTGAGATGATTGAATGTTGTTTTTCTCATGTTTTGACATCAATTGTAACGTCAGTTGCAAAAGAAGTACTTTTTATTCGTTCCAAAACATATACTCTTCAAGATGCATATCATATTCAAAAGAATCGTGTATAAATGAGTCTGAAACATTGCCTAAAGGCCCTTCCGAGGTTAATAGGATCCAATTTCTGTTTGAATCCATGAGAAAAACAATTTCAAATACATTTTAAAACATTCTTTATTGATATAACTTGAAACACGAAGTTTTCATCATCTCGTTTGCATTTAAGGGCATCGAAGAGCTGAGTAGAAGACTTAGTGTGATAACTGATATTTAACTAAACAACTTGTCTTGAGTTTCGATTTCGTTTAAAACAACATGTTGGTACTTTGTAGAACCCTTACTTTTAATTTAGTGAAGTGTGAAGGCTCAGTCAAATTTAAGAGGCTTACTTAGGCCTAACACGGAATGTTATACGATACTGTCACATTGTTCTTTTCAAAGCATTAATGCCACAATTTATTAGACTTGCCTGTTGATTTAGTAACAATATCTGCATATTCTGATAAAATTACTGCAATGTCCAGAAATACGAAATCTGTCATACTTAAAACTTGACGTCAAAAGATAAATCACACTTAGAAATCTTACACTTTGTTGTAAAAGTTGAGTTTCAAATTTTTGTGGCATATCTTCTTATGATGATACAAAATCAACTTCCTATCAAAAGGAAAACATACGAAGCATAACATATTAGGCCTTTTCTCAGAGGAACCACCCATCCCACCACCTAAACCCCAGTTATATTTTATATAATGTTCCAGAATGCTAAACGTTTCGATACCAGTGGAAGACATATCCCATTTATACCCTTCTGGGGTGGAATCGAACCCCCGATTTTAGCGTGGTTAGTTCGTAGACGTACCGCTGTACTAGCGGGGAACAACGTGTAGTGAGAACTATCGACTTCGTGCAACAAGTTTTCTGTTGTGGAAAGTTTTAATTTTGTGTCTCTTCTCAGTAAATATGAAGAACAGCTCACTCTTCGTATGATTGCGATACAACCTAGTTAATAGGGTTAATAGTTACGAATTTTCTTTTAATCACCCAAATTCTTATAATCGTTTCGTCTTAGAAACATGAACCTTCTTATAGTCTTGTCTCAGGATCCAGGTGTGCCTAATTTTATTTTTCCGTACATAGGAAGAATCACGAAAAACTTTGTTTTAGGAACTTTAACGATTACATAAAACATATAATGAAGTGATTTTGTTTTCTCGGGATGGGACATAATACATGTTTACAAAATAGATAAATTCCTTATATTCACACATCGTTGTTTACCAACTTATAATTGGCCAGCTGAAAACTGAAACTATAACTAGTTTAGCTGTATGAATAGTTACCACACAACTTAAATGTGTATTGTTTTCCATATTTCTTCTATCGCTCCTCTGTATTATAAACATGGTCATTGTAAAACTTATTTATTTTGTTTTAGAAAGTTTATTCTGAATAAGTATTTAATCCACATAGTTTTAAATGAATTACATTATGAGAAGATTACAAAAAAACAAGATTATTCGTTTCTTAGTATTTCACGAAAATAAAATTTCTTGTGTATATATTCTCATCACCCGTGTAGTTCTCCCAGTGTTTGTACTGGTATTAGATTAATTTAACACAACTATGGATGGGAAGAAAACTATAAAATATGATGAACTTCGCAGAATGGATGGCAACTGCTTGTTGTGGAAACACAAGTGTGACGACGTTTCGAAACTCTTCCGCCTTTCGTCTTCAAGTCGACATGAAGAAATATTTTTGCTACACGGTCAAATCTTTCATCCTGAGATTTATTAATTGCAGTGACGAAGGTGAAATTTGGTTGTCACTGTAAAGTCAATATCGATGTAACATTTCTTGAAGAATGTTTATAAAAGTTTTTGATAAATATTAAGAATAAGTTATTCTAAAATATAAAAACATTTATTTATAAATGATAGTGTCATCTATTGGTACAAAAATATTTAATGTCAGTTTCACACTGGAACTTAAAAGTGTATATCATTTTCTCCCACATATCTGTTAGTTCCCATAAAAGATGTCAAAAATATTACATTTCTGGTAAACACTATTCATCATAAACTTAACATTATCTTTACATGTATCAAACTTTATTCAGTTTATAAGTTGAAACTATCAATGCTGTGGAATCAATAAACGAGTCTAAATATTATAAAACTACACGTGAGGTTTTCCTTTAATAAACCCATTGATTAATTTCGTTATTCAAATAATCTTGTCAAAATATACTAATAATAAACTAGCCTAACTAAGCATTTGATTCTGTATCGAGACGTGTTCCTGGTAAAGAAGAAACACACAGACAAACAGATTAACAAAAGTTTTCTTTTAACTATAAATTACACTTTATAAATTATTTCTTACTTTATTTACTTTATTGTACTTTATTTTCTCTTACGTTTAAATCAAACTAAATTTCAATGCAAAATTTATTTATATCAAAAACCAGTTTACAGTAATTAACTGTTGTTGATTGAGCAAAGGAAAGATTTCACAACATCATTTCTATCGGCGATAATCCAGATTCTAAGAAGCTGTAAAAAGGAAAACATATATCCAATTTAATATAAGTTGAATCAAAAGGACAAAACTGTCGATGTTGTTGTAAGTTATTTTATTATAACATATAAATATATATATATAGAAACCAGTGGGATCTTGTGTTATAAATAATATATCACAGACGCTATTTATGAATCTCCTCCTACTTCCTATTACAGATAATTGTAAAGTAGATGTTAAAATGTTCCATTCTTACCCTTTAATAAAAATGAAGATTACTTATGATGTACAACAATAACATTCCTTTCTATTCTCCCAACGACTTATCAATAACTTTTGTGGCTTAAATCGCTAATATCTGATGTAGGTTCTATGCGATAAACAAAGCTCACATACACCACTGTGTAGTTTGTATTAAATAAACTACGTGTACTGGTGCTCTAATATTTCTCATTTCATACCAATACGTTTTTCTAATGTGTATAAATTTTAAGCTCTCAGACATTACACATTACTTAGAAAACTTATTACTTATATTAACTCTGAGAAATTGAAAACTCTTTAAATATTCAACAATTTTAAAAACAGTAAAGTTAACAATGATGCTTCTTACAAAAGCTAAAAAAGCAGTGATGATATGGTGTGTTTATTATTAAAAGACCAGAGAATGCATTCTTATATCATGTAAGATAATGTTCACATCAATAAGAAAGACATGAACTAAGTCACGAATTATGAAAATTTTGGACTACTCTTTTGCTAATGAGAGGACAAGTATGTTTCATACGATAAGGATTTCAATCAGCAATCCTCAGATACACGAGCCGAGAGGTATGGCCTAGTGGATAAATTGATTAACATTATTATCAGAAAAGTGAAAAATTGAAACACTTCCGCATTTACATGTTGATATTATTACTTATTTATACTAACATGAACATAGAAATTAAGTGAGTTGTTACTAATTACCCTCCGCCAATACGATTTTATGCGTCCAAATGTAAACTGTCATTCATTCTTAGCTCATTATAAAATATTTCACTTCTTCCTCCGGAACGTGTTTGTCTTGCTTTTCGTGTTGCTCTTCTTAACCCATCTCTTAAGTAAGGGTTACTGTCAAAAACCAAGCCTACGTTTGGGTCTCTTCTAAACATATTCTTCTTGTATTTTCCATTTTCGTTACATATTCCGAAATCTGGTTTCTTGTCAAAACCACTTTTATTTCTACATCTGTTAAGAGCTCTGCCATTTTCCCCTATATATTCGTATCCACTATTACCATTGTGAATGTTTCGGGTTATTTTGCTACTTCCGTTTTCAGCGTAATTTCCTACAGTGTAGACCGAAATCACCAAAAGTAGAATTAAATTCTGTAAAGAAATAAATAATTTTTTTATGAAACTATGACCATTAAAAAAACAAACTACTTGCTTCTTCTGTGAAGAAATTCTGTAGACCCATAGTTATTTCACACAAACATACTGTTACACAAACTAGTACAATGTCAATTAGGTTATCCTTTTAGCTTTTTCTCCATAAAGTTTTAATATTTTATTGCGAAATATTCAAGACAGACTAAGTATGAAATAAATGGCATTATTCATGTTTAGTCCAAATCGTTTAGCCTAATTTGTATTAATAACTGTAATGGAAATGACTTATTAATTTAGTGAATGTAGTCAACATAAAGATTATTTTACTGGTGTTGTGAAATTTTCCGCTTGAGGAGCTGCTGAGAAATTCAACATAATTTTCTTGTTTATTGTTTTATATGATGAGATTGTTTGTCACGGTATTATTTTACTGGGAATTCTGTTATACTGAAATTGAATATCTTTCTAAGAATTATATTATCAATTTATATTTCACTAACAATGTAATGAGATCAGGTCTCTAATGAACAGAAATTAATTTTGGTCTATTTATCTCATATTATTCTGCCACTTCTCACACTGGAATAATACCATGCACCAAATACAAATATTTGTCTCCGGTGAGCTGTGCTAGAGTTTAACCGATAAGTAACTTACACAATAAGCTGTAAAACACTTACCACTAGCCTCATCTTCATTCCAGTGCAATAAACAAAAAGACCTTGATATCGGCTCTAAGTAAGTTCGTTATGTTAATAGTGTTCTTCAAATATACGAACTTTTATAGCGTATTGTAAATACGCAATCATAGTGAAGGCCACAGCTCTGAGTTACGAAACTGTTATAACCCAGATTACTATTTCCTGATTTCAAATTATAAAAAAGGTCATACTTCATAATTGGCTTCTTCTCCAGATGTATTGACAAGGGAATTTAAACCACAAATCAACGCGACAAACTTTATAGAAATGTTTTCAGTTTTTTTTTTGACACTGATGTACTTTCAAAGTATGGTATCTGGAAATTGAGTGCAACTGAGCTCCGAATTTTACCATTTTAATTTGAAACTTACTTCTAAAAAACAGGCAACAAAATAAGGAAATTAGGATTATTTACGATTATGACTATTATAAAATTAAAAAAAAATAGTTAATTGATGAAATATACACAAAACAGAAAAAAAAATAGTCCAAGAGAAGCTCAATAACAAAATTATCAGAGTGACAAAAGGCTCTCAGTCTCAACATAAGTAACATAATACATGTTATACATGAAAGAAAATGTAACAGGATATAGGTAAAAAAAACGTCTGTAACAGTTAATATTCCCTCGTTATATCTCGACGTGTAACCTGAGGATCGCGTGTTGGTGTCCCCGTGAAACCGAAATGCTCGCCCTCTCAGCCGTGGAGCCGTTACAATTTTACGGTCAATCCCACTATTCGTTGTTAAAAGAGTAGCCCAAGAGTTGGCGGTGAGTGGTGATGACTAGCTGTTTTCTGCCTATTTTACAATGCGAAATTAAGAACGGCTACCTCAGATAACGCTCGACTAGCTTCGCGCGAAAATTAAAACCAAATCAAACCAACCATTGTTATATGACATTCACGGTACTAGATAGTTTTGTATGCCTCAAATTCACAAGTTTCTTGACCTTTATAATAAAACTCTCTTCAACTTGTATTGCTTAGACAATTTTGTTCGTCTGAAGTATGGTATGAAGATATGTTTCAGTTAAAAACTATTTCTAAAAGAATGTAAAAAATTACATTACTTTATATATATATATAATTTACTTAATGCGACCTGTGATTGATGTGAAAGACGCTTAACGTGGCTTAATTAAAGTTAAGGTTGTCAAGTTCATAAGACATGTATATAATAAAACTTTTAAGGAATTATATAGCTGTATTTATATCAACATATCTATGTTAGTAATGTGTAAAGTTTGGTTTGTTTTGAATTTCGCGCAAAGCTACACAAGAGCTATCTGCGCTAGCCGTCTCTAATTTAGCAGTATAAGACAAGAGGGAAGGCAGCTGGTCATCACCACTTGGGCTACTCTTATACCAACGCATAGTGGGATTGACCATCACGTTATAACGACCCCATGTTCGAAAGAGAGAGTATGTTTGGTGTGACTGGGATTCAAACCCTAAACTCTCAGATTACAAGTTGAGCGCTCTAACCACGTGGCCATGCCAGGCTGATCTACTTTTATTTAAATTATTAAAAAAAAAAAGGAAACATGAAATACAAACAATAAATATTTTATTAAACACGTAGACATGGCGTGACCTGATGGAAAGGTAGCGTTCGACTATTACATAATGTGCTTGTCTCGGATCCCAAACACGGCTACGAACATGTTCACCTTTTCAGGATGTGTAAGCGTTATAACATTATGGTCAATTCCTCTATTGTTTCGTAAAAGAATAGCCCAAGAGTTGATTATGGGTGGTGTTGACTAGCTGCCTTCCCTCCAGTCTTACACTGCTAAATTAGGAACGGCGAGCACAGAAATTCCAAAAAGAAACAAACAAACATTTTCACTTTTTTATTACTGCATTCAGTTTTTTTTTCCAGAAATAAAAATATTGAAATACTCAAATGGATTTATTATCTAGTTCAAATTCTCTTCGGTTTGTTCGGTTTTTTTAAAATATGATTTTAACGATTTCCATTACCAGACAACAATTTTAAGTAATTTTACGTTTCGTTTTTTCTCTTATTATGTAGCAAATCACTTGATGCTTATGTTTAAGTGTTGCTCGAAACATTTAAAAACAATCTTTATTGATGTTAATTTAGACACGAAGTTTTCAACATCTCGTTTGCGTTTAAGGGTAAAATACTATTATACGTTTAGAAAAATGTCAAGGGCGTAGTGTACTAGGAAGTTCTGAGTAGAAGTCTTAGTGTGATAACTGATATATAACTAAACAACTTTTTTTGAATTTCGATTTCGTTCAAAATAACATGTTGGCACTGAGTTAAACCTCTACTTTTAATTTCGTGAAATGTGAAGACTCAGTCATATTTAACAGACTTAGTTAAGCCTAACACGCAAAGTTGTAGGTGTGACTTTAATGTAATATCGTTCATTATACGATACTCTGATATGGTTCATTTCAAAACATCCCTACCACAAGTTATTAGACTGGCCTGTTGGTTTAGTAATAGTATCTGCATATTCTAATAAAATTTTTGCAATGTTCGAAAAAACTAAATCTGTCATACTTAAAACTTGACGTCAGAACATATATCACACTTAGGTTTCTTACACTTCGTTGTAAAAGTTGAGTTTGATTTTTTGAGAGATATCTTCTTATTATAATACAAAAACGACTTCCTATCAAAAGGAGAACATACAAAGAATAGAATATTAGGCCTTCTCTCAGAGGAATAAAAAATCCCATCCCTAATTACTAATTAAAATTTATATAATGTTCCATGATACTGAACATTTCGAAACCTGTTGAACAAATATCCCAAGTAGACCCTTTATATTTGTGTACATAACTTGAAACAACCAACTGAACTGTCCTGAACAGTACAGCAACACTATCCAGTTAGGATTCATGTCAACAGGATCAAAACATTTTTGTGAATGAATATATGTTGACTTACATATTTATGTTTCGTTTGCTGGCCCTGTTTAAAGACGTCACTAGGTTTATAACGGGTAGTGTGTGTGTTTGTGTTTTTTATAGCAAAAACACATCGGGCTATTTGCTGAGACCACCAAGGGGAATCGAACCTCCGATTTTAGCGTTGTAACTCCTTAGACTTACCGCTTTATCAGCGAAGGTCAAAGTAAAGCGAGTATAGCGTCAGTAAATATGAGATAGAACCGCTTGTTCTTCAGACGAGTGCTATGGTACCAAGTTAATGGTAACGAATTTTCTTTGAATAACCCATATTATTATAATCGTCTCGTCTTTCAAAGAGGTAGTTTCTTATACTCTTATCTCAGGATCCAAGTGAGCCTAATCGTATTTTGTGTACATACGAAGAATCACGAAAATCTTTGTTTCAGGAACTTGAAAGATTTTGTCGTTAATAAAAACTAACGAAAATATTCTAAAAAATAACAACGTAGAGGTTCAAAGCAAGCTTTATCTCAATCCACACATGAGTACAATCCATTAATAAAAGGTAAAACAATGTATGCCATGAACTAATTAAAGAAGTTAATTAAATAACGAATAGTTATAAGTTAGTTTGTTTTTGAATTTCGCGCAAAGCTACACGAGGGCTATATGCGCTAGCCGTCCGTAATTTAGCAATGTAGGAAGGCAGATAGTTATCACCACCCACTGCCAATTCTTGGGCTACTCTTTTAACAACGAATAGTGGAATTGACCGTGACATTATAATGCCCACACGGGTGAAAGAGCGAGCATGTTTGGTGCGACTGGTGTTTAGTCATGAAAATACGAAAAAATATATATTTCGTTAAACTGGATATGTTTCGTCTTCACATTTTCAACATTCTTAACTTTAATAACAATACTAAAGGTACCTCCGTTTAATATTTTGTCGACCCCAATCTACTGCCTGGTACGTTTTTTTTTCATTACCACGATAATTAAATTGGGATTTTCAGTGAGTTTTTTTTTGTTTCGTGAAATATATCGCCCTCTAGTGGCACAGAGACATATCTGCGGACTTACAAAACTAGAAACCGGCTTTCGATACACGTGGTGAGCAAAGCACTGATAACCCTTTTAGTAGCTTTGTGTTTAACCTCAAACAATCATGAGATATATCCACCACAATGAACATAAGTAAATGTCGTTTGTAATGTCGTTTATAATGAATTTATAACATAAGTATTGAAACTTTCATAAGGACAAGTTATTTCTGCGGTTACATTAAATACGACGTACGATGTAACATAAACCTTTGTTGTCAAAATAACTAACATTGTTACGTAGAACTGAATGTACAAGAGCCTCTTAAACGTACATAAAAAGCTAATAAAAGAAATGCAGCTTAACAACAGTCAAATAATCATTCAAATTTTGTTTTGACATAAAGTTTGTTGATACTGATAGTTAATATTCTCTACAGTTGTTGGGATGGTGTATCCTTTAGAAATAGAGTTAAAACTTGGTTTAGTTTCGTTTGTTTGTGAATTTCGTGAAAAGCTACACGAGGGTTTTCTACGTTAGCTATCCCTAATTTAGCAGTATAAGACTAGAAGGAAGACAACTTGTCATCACCACCCACCCTTAGTCCTGGGCTACTCTTTTAACAACGAATAATGAGATTGCACGTAACATTATAACGTCCACATAGCTGAAAGAGCGACCATATTTCTTGTGACGAGGATTCGAACTTGCGACTCTCAGATTAGGAGTCGAGCTCTCTACCCAAGTGGCAGCTAAAGCGTAACACGAAAACAAAATGAAATATGAAGTTTTGAATTTGAATTTGTATGTTCCTCGAAATTAGATTATCATGCTCTAGTAATCTATAAAAAAATCTAAGAGCCATATCGTATCTTTATATGCCTCCACAGCTGCTAAATCGTTTCTCGGAGAAACCATCCACCCACTCAACTCGTCTCAAATGAATTTTTTTATATTGTTCCAGGATGTTGAACGAAACAGAATAAAAGGTATTTTTCGAATGGGTCTTTTTTTTCAGAAATATCTTTCATTTACATAAATTATTCGTATTTGTTTAAGTTTTGCTTCATAATTAACTGAACCAGCGTATGAGAACCAAACTTTTGTCCCTCTATTTGAGAGTGCGTGTCCTTTCTTACAGCAAAGCCACATCAGGATAACTGCTGAGTCCACCGAAGGAAATCGAACCCATAATTTTAACGTTGTATATCCGCAGACGTACTGCTGTACCAGTGGGGGATTCCTAAAACGTTTAACAGTTTTAAAGAATCTAATTAAATACAACAATAAAATATGAAACTGTTTTCCTGCATCATAGTAAAACTGTAACCGTGCAGGAAATATGGAAGTGTTAAAGTAAAGTATAACTGTTTTAGTAATTTATTCAAAAGTAAACGATGAAAATAGGTCAATAAAATATTATATGTTGGGAATGGAATTGCAAAAAAATGTAGAAATCTATAAATTTAAGTTTAATTGTTTTTTAATGTTTTGAAATTAGGATTTCAGTTAATAAATGGAAGTTTTCAATAAATTTTTTCAGGAATATAGTGCCATCTAGTGTGACTCAGACAATATAAAAGGAAATTAAAATGATATATTTTACGTATATGTCTGTTGAATAAAAATATTTTAATTTAAGATTATGGTAAAATCACATCGAATAATGATTTCTGACTGTAATTGGTAGTATCAAAAGCGAAGTTTAATTAGTCTGATGGTAAAGCATCAACTGTAAACTTTATTAGACTGACAGCCACTGTTTTCATTTGTTAAAATGAATATAAATCGTTAGATGTCATAGTATTTAGTAAAAAATTGTATTATGAATGAAGCTTCTACTGTCGCGAATCGTACATCATATCTCATAAACGTATTTGAGACAGGTTTATACACGATAAACATCGTTTGCGAAATAATATTTGTCGAAGCCATTTGATACAACATACACTATAGATATTATAAATTATATATATTACAGACATTATAATCAATAAAGTAAGTGAAACTAACCTTACAAGAACAACATGACATACTTTACGAAGCACGTATAAATGACTTGGAAACAAGATAATTATGTATATTAAACATTTGCATTGATTTCATGTTTATTTATTTAATCTTAAACAGCTGTTAATTGAAACTATCACGTACATAAAAATCGTATTTAATGAGAACTCCAGTTGTTAATCATATATGATGTACCAACTGAAAACGTTGTTATAAAATAACTTTCTGTCAATGAAAAGCAGCCTAACCTGAACTCAGAAGAAAAGTTTTACATAACCTAACGTAACTGTATCTAATCTAAACCCAAAAGGAACGTTTCAGTATGATAGATAGATAAATAAATAATAATAAATTGATAAAATAGCAAACAAATAAAAGTTTTCACATTAAATAATTAAGATTGTAATGAAGAGAAATAAATAACTCTGTCATTATATGTAATGTTCTCATTTTACTTAAATTATACGTTCCACGATTCGTCCAATAGTTATTTCTTATTACTTTATGTTCTATGTTTCACAGTACT
Organism: Tachypleus tridentatus; assembly: GCF_004210375.1. NCBI lineage: Eukaryota > Metazoa > Arthropoda > Merostomata > Xiphosura > Limulidae > Tachypleus > Tachypleus tridentatus. Next base: position 156,381,879 of record NC_134830.1, read on the forward strand.
GACAACTGAATACACGGAAAACTCAAACAGATAGCCGGATGTGGCTTTGCTGTAATAAAAGCACACAAACAACTGAATATAAATAAATCTACCGATCGCTATTTTCTATTGACAGGTACTTATATCATTACAGATTCTTCCCAGTTGGTATAGAATGTAAGAGTGACCTCTCATGTTGTCGTTAAATAAATTTCTTTATCCATATTATAGTTTCACTTAACAGCAATTTTAAGAATGTCCAAACATATTTGAAATCAAACCAAATATTTGATATATTTTACAATTATGTTTCGAAGTCATTGGTATGTGTTTCATATAGTATGTTCCATTCCTTTTTTAGTTTAGTTTTACTAACCTTTTTTTAATTATAACGTCTGTAATATTTTTAATTTTTTATGTCTATCACATATATTGTATCAAATGGAAAACTTAAATAGTATTCCGCAAACTATGTTTGCCTCATACAAGCCGGTCGGTAAAGAAACACGCATTCAGCAATAGATATTACACATATATAGTGTGGTTGTAATACTATCATGATAAACTCTTCAACCTATTGATTATCTCTGGGAAACTAAACAGAAACGGTTAACAATGTAATAGGTAATATATTTAATTTATAATATATATAATGTATGTTGTATTAAATGGGTAACTTAAATAGCATTCCGAAAACTATATTTGCCGTATATAAGACTGTCTATATACAAACATGCATAGAGTGTGGTTGTAATACTATTTTGATGAACACTTCTACTTGTTCAAAATCTTTAAAGAACTATTTAGAATATGTAACTGTTTACATTGTAATAGATCTAACACTAATGTCTCATGTGATGTGTAAATCTATGTTATTATGTTTATCAGTTTTTCGTTTTATTCACTTTTTATCATGATTATTCAACACTATTAGTTTGATATCTTGTTTAGAAACAACCTAAATTTTAAGGGAAATTTTCGACATTATGACTGATAATAAGTGTAAATCTTATTCTCAATCACCTATATTAATCACTCAATTAATTATCAAATTCTGATCCCCATTGGTTGATAAGATCAGAAGCTACTGAATATAACAAACTGCTTTACTTTTAACAGTTTTGATGAATCTTATTCAACTCGACGATAAAGTGTCATATCGTTTTCCTATATCACAATAAAACTCTTGAAATGCAGAAAATATGGAAATATTAACATAAAGCCAGTGAGTTCGTTCCTCCTTACTGTTTCAAATAACTATTGAAATGGAAAAGACGAAAATATATAAATAAAAATATTTCATGTTGCAACTGGAATTGAGAGAAAAAGGAGAAATATGTAAATTTATGTATAGTCTTTCTTAAATGATGTGAAACTATGATTTCATTTGATAAATGCAATTTTCTTATCAAAAATTTTCTGGAATATGGCGTCATCTAGTTTGACTCGAACAGTACATGCCTGTCGATTAATGAGATTTTAAATTAAAATTATGATAAAATCACATCTAATAATGGTTTCTGACTGTATATGTGGTAAAGCATCCATTGTGAACTTTTTTAGACTGACAACCGCTGCTTTCATTTGTTAACATAAAAATAGGTTGTTAGATAACTTAACATCTAATAAAAAACTGTATTATGAAAGAGAGCTTTTACTGTAGCTAATCTTACTTCATATTCCATAAAAGTACTTGGAGAATTGGTTAATTACCTACCAAATTCATCTGTTAATGTCACGTGATAGTGTGACCCAATAATATCATTGCATAAGGAGTTTTGAATTCTGTTCCTGAGATCTTTTACAATATTACCTTGACTTAATAACTTGAATTTCATACAAGTTATTTTGCTTTTACAAGTAGATTTTCCATAAGATACGCAGATTTCCAAATTAATATTCATTTTTTTACTGTCACGTAAAAATTATTTACAAATCGGTAACAAAACAAACTCTTACTTAGTTCAATTTATTATTTCCTTTATCACAATGAATAATTTTTCATTATTATGTTTTTGAAGAAAAATATAAACTGATGAAAGAGAATAACATTGATAACAAATGAATATATATCTTTATTTATCTAGAATTTTTTTGGAAATACTCGTCTTTTATTTTCAAAACTACATATCGTCTTTCGTTTTTTAAATGTATCATCTTGATATCTGTTGACTCTATGAAGCCATTGTTTCTTTATCCAGTGTTTGTTACGTGCTTTGCTGGCCTGTTCAAACAAAAACATGAAAACTTTGTATGACTTGATTGTCAACTCTACGAGAATTTCGAAGGTACCGAATAACCAGTTGTACCAGATACATATGTTATAATTGTGTAGAACACCTTTCATACTTCTTTTGGAACAATTAATGTATAATTCCACTCATACCGTTAATAGGCTTTGTTCCTAGCTGTGCTATTAGTTCATTTAGCAATATTATTGCAACAAACTAGTGAATGTTTATATGAAAGAAAACGTGAAACAAAATAATACTTCCTAACAACCTAGTAGTAGACAAGGCCACTAATAGAGAAATATTAATTTTTTAAACAAATATTTTAGAAGCCTTGTAATATTTTGCTTAATAATAAGAAGTGTGATACAGGTTACAGTGAAGTATCAGTACTCACGTGCATAAAACAATGATGATTATAAAACAACAATGATTCTATAAAAGATGTTGTGAAAGTTTCCGCTGCTCGTTTAGCGTTTAGTTTAGTATGTAATTAGTTGATGCTATCAGCTGGCTTATAGATCAAATATCGATAACAAGAATATGAGTACAGATAAAAGACAAATCTCAGAGTCAAACATTTCACCACGTGGTAATATTTCTTCTAGAACATTTCTTCTTCGAATTGTCAACACTCGAAATATGTTCTACATAAACTAACCTAAGCAAGCATTTCAATATATGTATCGAAAAATGTTCCTGAAACAGAAGAAATACACAAAGAGACACAAATCAACGAAAGTTTTCTTTTAAATATAAATTACACTTTATTTCTTACTTGATTCAGTTTATTCTTTTGTGTTTTCTATAACCACAAAATAATCAAACTAAATTTCAATGCAATTTTTATTTCAATATTCAGTTTATAATAAGTTGAAGAATATATTTTTCTTGTACTATATAACCTTCTGGTGTTATTTGAATGAAGGTAAGATTTCAGAATATCATTTCTTTTATCGATAATCCGTATCCTAAAAAGTAGTGAAAAAAAGAAAACGTATATGAACTTTCATATCAATAGAATTAAAACCACAGAATTGTCGATATTGTCATAAGTTATTGTAAGAACTTTTATGATTTTTAAAGGATAAGGGAAGTTTATTCGTATTCACGAGAAACTTTATTGAAGTAAAAATTAATCTCAAGACGTTTGATATGGGTGTTAAAACTTTTATTGAGATAGAGTTGGGAACAATGTTTCCACCATCTTAGTTTAACTTCAGGTTAACACATAGCTGCAAACTTTCTCTTTGTTAATCTCAGGATGTTTATGTTTTAAAAATACTACAAATTATTTTGTTACAGTTGTATTTAGTTTCATATGAACTATTCAATAATCTGTATATATACACACACACGTAATTTTTCTATTTATATATGTTCAATTTACATAAAATGTTTATATAACAGACTTATATATAAATATCTTGTGTGAGATATAACGTATCACACAGGTTATTCCACTTATGAATCTCCAACTCTTTCTTCACAGTTACATGTAAAGTAGAAGTTAAAATGTTCCAATCTTAACCTTTAATAAAACTGAAAATTTTTATTCGGTACAAATACAACAGTCCTCACTCATATCCCAACGAATTAGCAATGACTTGAGTGGTTCTATGTGATTACAAATTTCTCATAGCCCAATGTGTAGCTTTACTTTAAGAAAACAACTTGACCTAAGGCCCTTATGTTTCTCATTTCAGAACTAATATTTTTTTTAATGTGTAGAAATTTTAAGCTATTAGACATTACACATTACTTAGAAAACAAATCACTTTTCTTAACCTTCAGAGAGCAGCATTTTTTTAACTATTCAGAACTTTTAAAAACAGTAAAGTTAACAAAGCAGGTTCTTCCAAAAATTAACAAACCACTGACGATATTGTATGACAGTTATTAAAAAAGCAGAATATTACATATGTCAAGAATTTTGATAATTTTGGGATGCACTCTTTCCAATGAGAGTGCAAGCACGTTTGATACGATAGGAGTTTGAACAGGCGATCTACAGACTCACAAGTCGAGTTTAATAGTAAGTGGTTAAATTGATTCGAAACGATTTCGTATTTAAATTTTGATTTACTCACTTATTTATATTAACTTCAACATCGAAATTAATTGAGCTCTTACCAATTATCATCCAGCAGTGTGATTCTCAGCATCCAAATAAAAACTTTCATTTCTTGTTAGTTCACTATCCAATAATCTTTCTCTTAGATCATTTCCGAACTCAATTTCTGATTGTTTTGCTGTTCGTGTTTCTCTTCCCAACCCACCTTTTAAGTTAAGGCCACTGTCAAAACCAGCCAAAGTTTGGGTCTTTTTCAAACATATTCTTGTATTTTCCATTTCAACTATTAATAACGAATCCTGGTTTACTGTTAAAACCACTTTTATTCCTGTCTCTGTCAACAGCGCTTCCATTTCCCCTTTAATCTTTATGACCATCATAACCATTGTAAATGTTTTCGGTTATTTCGTTCCTAGCGTCACTTCTGACAGTGTGAACGATTATAATCAAAAGTTGAAAGAAAGCCTGAAAAAATAAACAGCAAAAAATCATTTCCCTTATGAAACTATGACCAATAAAAAACAAAAAAAGCTACTCGCTTGGTCTGTGAGGAAGTTGTGTATATCCGTAGTTATTTTACAGACACAAACAGATACACAAACACAAACTCGTACAATGTAACGTAGCCTGCCGTATAACAATCTCCCCATAAAGCTTTAAGATTTTATTGTAAAATGTTCTTATGTAGAATAGATTACTATAAAACAAATGGAATAAATCGTTTAGCCTAACTTGTATAAATAATTGTATTTGAAATTACAAAAGATTGAATAATATACTGAATCTAGTCAACAAAATCGTTATTTTGCTAGTTTTGTGACAGATACCATACGAAGAGCAGGGTGGGAAATTCGACATAATTCCTCCTGTTTGTTGTTTCATATGAAGAGAACATTTGTTAAAGTACTGTTTTACTGGGAATTATTTTATACTATAGAAGTACCTTTTTAAGAATTACTTTATCTATTTATATCTTACTTATAATGTCCGTTTGATTAATAGTTTGAATACGAGAAGAACTAATATCGTGCAAGAAATCTTTTTACGTAAGTCGTCACGTTAGTTTCGATGACAATGGTTCGGGAAACATGACGTAATTTCAAGTGAGAAATCAGGGAACAGCTATCTTATGTTTAGTAACGATCTTACAGGAAATAGTAATTAAGAACTATAATACCTAAGATAAACGATATCTTCTTAAGATAGAAGATTTGTTATTAGATTTAAAGGATATTAAAGATATCTTTCCGATTTCTGATCGGACTTCCCAAAAAACGTGGTTTAATAGACGTAGATGGAAATGTTTTGAAATTTTTGTTCGGAAAATCAACCACAGACGATTCACTTGAATTAAACCAGAAAATATGACAAGAAAAACAAGTATCAAAAGAAATGGTTAATTTAATTGGTGAAAAGGCAACTATAATGCGATCATTAAACAAGACACATGAATTACATTACCAGGAAATTAAAAACTAGTCCCAAGAACTAGTTTACATTACAACCACTTTGACACATACCAAAATTAAACTGTCTGAAATTCAAAAAGCAGGAACTAAAATTTTAGTTTTCAAGTTTTTAATTCAGAATAACTAAAAACAATTATCATTTAGACTTGGAAATATTGGGGCTGAATTATCTAAGTTTGTACAAGTACTGTATGTAGCTGCAGACAGAAAGTTGAGTTCATACTTTATATGTCCAACTAAATGAGAAAAAGTATCAGATGTAATTTATAATTCCTACATATAAATCAGAGATTTACATGTATTATATACATGGGCTGATGTAAACACAGCATCAATAAAGGATACACTGTGAATGTGTATTGTGATACCTTCAAAATCAACACATGGAATGATCAAATTATAGTACATTATGTCCTTAACCTTAACTTTAATTCATTCGTTAGCTGTAACTGTAGGAACGACGGTTTATTGTTCTCTGTTTTCTATTTTGAAAAAAAATCAAACTAAGTTTCAATACAAAGTTAATTTATATCAAAATTCAGTTTACAGTAATTTCAAGTACATATTTTTCTTGCACTATATAACCTACGTGTTGTTAATTCAATGAAGGTGAGATTTCAAAACATCATTTCTATCGGCAATAATGAAGATCATAAGAAGCTGTAAAAAAAACACATATATAAAGTTTACTATAAGTTGAATTAAAAGAAAAAAAATCAATGTTGTTATAAGAAAGTTATTTAACTATCTTTTATCATTTTTAAAGGATTGGGGAATTTATTCATGGTGAAGTGAAACCCAATTGAAAAACAATGTATCTCAAGACGTTTAGTATGGGTATTAAAACTTTTACTAAAATAAATATAGTTTCTCTTTGTAACCTGAGTAAATTTATATTTTAAGACAACTGTACATGGTTTCAATATGCACTGTACATATATATGTATATTTAAATAGATAATTTTTCTATTTATATAAGTTTAATTCTTATTAAATGTTCCACAACAGACGTATATATATATATATACCAGTGGGATCTTTTGTAACGAAAAATATATCACACACGCTTTTCCATTTATGAATCACTTGCTATTTTTTACAGCTAATTCCAAAGAAGGAGTTTAAATGTTCCATTTATACCTTTTAATAAAACTGAAGATTATTTACGCTGCACAAAGTTGTCCTCTATCTTCTCCCAACGACTTATCGAATTTTGAAACTGTTGAGCTGCACTTTCACCAATGGTAGGGCAAGCATGTTTTATAGGAAAGGGATTTCAACCAGCAATCTCCAGATACACTGTGTCTGTAATAAGCGCTCCTATCTCCCACTATATCTTCAGGACCACCATAACCTTTATGGATGTTTCGGGTTAATTCGTTATTTCCGTTTATAGCGTAACTTGTTACAGTGTAAACTGGAGTAATCAAAAGCACAATGAAAATCTGAAATAAAAATAAATATTAAAATTCAAATTTTTATGAAACTATGACCATTAAACAAAACAAGCTACTTGCTTTGACTGGGAAGAGATTGTGTAGATCCAAAGTTACTTCACAGATAGAAACAGATACAGAAACACATACAAATAGTACGAGGTAAATTAGCTTATTGTATTAAATTTCCACTTAAAGCTTTGAGATGTTGTAAAATAGTCTTAGATAGAACATATTAAGTATCAAATAAATGGCATTATTGATCTTTAGTCTAAATCGTTTAGCTTAACTTACATTAATAATAGTAAAAGATATTAATAATGATTGATTACATTGGCAAATATAAACGTTATTTTATTGGTGTTGTGACAGATACCACCCGAAAAGATTGGTGAGAAATTCAACATAATTCTTCCAGTTGGTTGTTTTATATGATGAGAACATTTGCCAAAGTGCTATTTTGTTTGGAATTCTTTTAAAATAAATTTAAATAGCTTTCTAAAAATTACGTTATCAATATATATTTCACTGACAATGTAATGATATCAGGTCTCTTACGAACAGAAATTAATTTTGCTCTATTTATCTCACATTATTCTGCCACTTCTCTTACTGGGATAATACCAAACACCTAATACAACTATATGTCTCCGGTGAGCTGTGATAAAGTTTAACCGATAATTAACATACAAAATAAACTGTAAAACACTTACCACTGGCTTCATCTCCATTAGACTGCAATAAGCTAAAAGACGTTGATATCAGCTGTAAGTTAGTTGGTTATGTTAACAGTGTTCTTCAAATTTACGAATTTATTTAATGTGTTGTAATGACGCAATCACAGTGAAGGCCATAGCACTGAGTAACGAAACTGTTATAACCCAGATTACTACTTACTGATTTTAAATTAAACAAAAGTCGTACTTTATGATTGGCTATCCTCTTCAGATGTATTGATAAAATAATTTAAATCACAAATCAACGTTATAAACTTTATACAAATGTTTTAATTTTCTTTTTGATACTGATGTACATTCAAAGTCCGATATCATGCTGAATAAACCTTTGGTGTTTATATCGCTTGTTTGTCCAAAATTAAAATACAAAGTTATTTCCCTTTTTCAAAATTTGAATTATTGTATGTGAAAACTTTATTTTGTTTATTATTTTATACATTATTATTATTTATTTCTTTGTCACACTCCAAACGAGTTTAGGTCAGGCACAGTTACGTTATATTATGTGAAACTTTATAACTGAGTTTATTTAGAGCTATTTAGGTGAAAATTAAGCATTTTATTTAAATTATAAGTTCTACGTTGCGTCAAATAATTATTTCTTTCTGACTTATTATTCTATGTTTTACAGAACAGACAACTGAATATTCGAAAGACTCAGCAGAGAGACCGATGTGGCTTTACTATAATAAAAACACACAAACACAACAGTATATAAATAAGCTTTCCGAACGCTAATTTTTATTGTCAGATTCTTATTTAATAACAATTGTTTCACAGTTGGTATAGCAAGTATGATTAACAACTCATGTTCTCATTGGATATGTTTCTCTATCCACATTATTTCTTCAATCAACAACTGTTTAAGAATCTGTAAACAGATCTGAAATTAATGCAAATATTTAATTTTCTAACTTGTTTCCAAATCACTGGAACATGCTTCGTATGGTATGTTCTATTTTTCTTATAAGGTTAGTTACACTTTCTTTATTGATTATAATGTCTGTAATATATTTAATTTATAATGTTTACAAGTTATTTTGTATCGAAAGAATTTTGTAAAGAGTATTCTGCAATTTATGTTTGTCGTAAAAAATCAGGTTTTAAAGGAAACACGTTGTCAGCAAAAGATATTACATACATATAGAGTGTATTATTACACTACTATAGAATTTTGTTTTATTTGTTGAAAATCCCTAAGGAAATGTATAAAAAATGAAAAGGTTAAAATGTAATAAGTTTAAAACATATGTCTAGCATCAAGTATAAATGTGTGTTATAATCTTTATCAGTTTTTCATTTTATAAACATTTTTAATGAGGGTCTTTGTACATTATTAGCTGGATATCTTCTTTAGAAATAACATAAATCTTATAACATATTGTCTATATTACGGCTTATTATAAGTAGAAATCTTATTCTCAATTAGCTATTTTAATCCCTAAATTTTTTATCAAATTATTATTCTTATTGGTTCATTAGCTCAGAAGCGAGTTTATTAATATATACACTTTGACTTTTAACAGTTTTGATGAATCTTTTTTAAACTGGACAATAACATGTCATACTGTTTTACTATATCACAGTAAAACTGTAACAATGCAGGATTTATTACAGTGTTAACGTACAGTAAAGCCGTACAGCTCGTTCTACAACACTGTTTCAGCTCATTATTGAAAAGGAAACGATGAATATATGTTAATAGTAATATTTTATGTTGGGAATTGCTAAAGGTGAGAAATCTATAAATTTAAGTTTTTGTGTTTTTTTTAATGTTCTGAAACCATGATTTCATTTGATAAATGAATGTTTCCTGTCAAACATTGTCTGGAATATAGTGCCATCTAGTGTGACTCAAAGAGTTTAAGAAAATCTTTTTTGCGTATGTGTGTGAGATTTTATTTTAAGATTATGATAAAATCACATCTAATAAAGATTTCTGACTGTAGATGATGGTAAAGCACCAACAGTTAATTTAATTAGTCTTACCGCTACTGCTTTCATTTCTCAAAATAAAAATAGATGGGCAGATGTCATGGTATCTTATAATAAACTGTATCATTAAAAAAGGCTTCGACTGTGACCAATCTTACTTCATATCAAATAAACTCATTTTAAGGACCGGCTAATTAAATATTAAAATTCATCTGTTAGTGTCACGTGAGTGTGTAAAACAACAGTTTGTGATTTATATTTGAGATTAGTGAACAAAATAATGATGAGTTAATAAATAACTTGCTGCCTGATCAAAAAGCGGAAACGATTGCTGAAGCATTTGTAAATAACATAATTGCTAGATACGGTGTAACCCAGTACTTACTGACGGATAGAGATGGTAACTTCGTTTCTACGTTAGAAAATTACATTAATCAATTGTTAAGTGTCCAGAAAACCGAAACAACTGCTTTCCATCCAGCTGCAACGGTATTACTAGAAATATTCAACAGAACTTTGCTAGATATAATCTCTCAATACTGTGAGAAAGATCAGAAAACTGGGGAAGAGCTGGTTCATTTATTACAAAAGTGATGAAAATGAGTCTACTCTGGAAAGTTCGTTCTTTACATTACATGATAGAGATGCACTGATCCCTATACAAGAAATAATAACTCGAAAAGTATTTTATCATGCAGTAGATCACGATTACAACACTGAGCTATATCAGAGAATGCAGTTAGCCTTTCAGTTACCTAATAAAGATTTAACACAACCTTCTAATCATGGAGAGTAATAAGCAAATAAAAAGGCAAATTTAATGATATAGAATTAATGTTAGCTCTAGTGAAGAAACACGTGGTGTGCTAGAACCTTTTAACAATATGTTAAGCCATATGGAAGTTGAAATTAGAAATAAGTTGACAATATAAGATGTGTCTATACATTGTTGTATATGTTATACATACATATGTGTGTGGTTATAAGACACTTGTCTTTATATGTTTTAGTAGTAAACATTTCTGTAGTTGTACTTCGATCATTTTTCTATAGATGATTGGAAACATAGCGGCACAGTTCGAGAGTATGATGGGTATGATTTTTATTGAAGAAGGAAATTTTTATTATTAGAAGATAAGTGGATATTTTTCGAAGATGTATGATTTTACAGTATGTTCGACTAATAGTTTGATCACGAGAAGAATTAATATCATTGGGAAATATTTTATGGTAAGTAGTCGTGTTAATTTCGATGAGAGCGATTTAGAAAATATGACGTCATTTCATATGTCATATCAAGTAATAGCTATCTAATGCTTAGTAAGGATCTTATAGGAAGGATTAACTAAGAACTATGAGGCCTTAGACGATATCTTGTTAAGATAGAAGATTTTTATTAGAATTAGAGATATTAAAGACAGCATTTTGATTTCCTATCGGAACCCACAAAAACGTGTTTTAATAGCCAGGTGGAAATGTTTTGAAACTGTTCGCTGGTTCTAACTGTGGAAATGATAGATGAAGATACGCTGAAATGTATTAAAGGTCTCATTAGAGTATGTTACCCAAAATTGTGTAAAAATATAATTATTTTATTTTCACAAAATTAAGACACCAGGAACTTCGTTATTTTATATGTAAAATATGAACTCTTCTTATTGATATTAAATTAAATATAAATCTGTTTGATTATCGAACTGAGGTAATTAAATTGATGAATAGTTGATATCTTGGATTGGCTAGAACTTGTTCTGCTCACAGCCAATGAATTATATTATCCTATAGTTTTAAAAGTGAAACTAAATATACAGGAAGTGCGATAAATATAAGAGTACCCGTCTGGCAAGAACTATTGTCTACAAACAAATTACAGATAATTCAGAATATAATTGTAGAGTCAAACTTCATTGAGCTGTCAAACATGCAAGATGAAATTTGAAACTTCATCTCTTCGATATCTGGGTAAAGTATCAAGGAATTTCATCAACATGTAGACGTCGTGAGAGCTACAGCGGAAGGAAGTAACTGAGAAAAGTGGAAATTGACTGATTCAGTAATGAAAACATTATGTTTTTCATAGTAATACTAGTAAGAGGTGTGATATATACAAAACGTGAAAGACTGGTTTTAATGATATGTTGTAAGTTAGATGAACTGTTTAAATTCAAGAATAACACCAAATCAGGCCCGGGCAACAACAGAAGGTTGTCTTCCTCACAGGGCACTGAAGTGGTTGAATTATGTGACGAAAGCCCATCTGATTTTGATGTAGAGTGATTTTTAATAGCTACACGTTATTATTAAATTCGTAATTAATTGGTTAGGTTAGCTAATCGTAAGTTAAACATACAGATAACATTTTAATAGAAGTAATTAATATATATATATATGTTTGAGAATCTAAGAATGAAAAGTTTGAGAACAGGTGTAGAAGGACAAGATTAATTAGCCAGAGACGATAACAAAAAAAGTTTTGAAATATTACCCGAAAAACAATCAATGACAGATAAAAGAAAACCCACATTACGATAATGTTATTCAAGTGGATTAAAACGTGAGCGGAGAAGCGTTAAATGAGAAATTGAAGTGCGTGTAAAACAGTGAAGTGCGCGAGTGATTACAACGTTCCACTCCTTGTAGAAATTTCTTGTACGAGTTTAAATAGAAGACCAGGAGAGAACTAATTGTGAAATGAAGACGAATGAAAACACGTCTTGATTGCTGAAGAAACACAACAGAAAACTCTATTAACAAAATTGGAGAAAACAAAATCAAAAGTGATAATAAGTTATAAGTAATTTGGGATTTATATAACGTGATTAGTGAACGAAATAAAGATGATTAAATAAACAACTTACAGGGAAAAGATACAGAGTACGGATAAGACTCATATATCTTATGTAAAGAACTGATAATGATAAGTTTTTACAGATAGTCGTACCACAAAATCTAAAGACGAAGATTATGAAAACATATCATTATACAACTTTTGTAGCACATTTAGCTTTTTGCATAAACATATATCAGAATAAATAAACGGTTTTTTAAACTAAATATGCGCAAGGATATTAAAGATTATTGTGATTCAGGCATGGAATATCAAAAACCAAAGACACGACCACACTTTACAAACGTTGCATTACAACAAGTTCCAAGTTTATCAGTACCATTTCAGATTGAGGCAATGAACATTTTAGGTCCATTACCTACTTCATACACAGGAAATAAATATGTGTTAGTAGTCACACACAAGTGAAGTAGATGTCCAGAGCCAGTAGGCTTACCTAATCAAAGAACGGCAATGATTGCTTAACATTTGTAAATAACATAGTAGCAAGACACGGTGTACCCCAGTACTTAGTAACGGATAGGGATATTAACTTCGTTTCCAAGTTAATAAAAGACATTTGTCAGTTGTTAATTGCCCAAAAAACTGAAACAACTGCTTTTCATCCAGCTGCTATCGTATTAGTAAAATGATTCAGTGGAACTTTGGTGGATATGATCTCTCAATACTACGAGAAATATCAGAAAACTTGGGATGAGCTGGTTCATTTATTACTTAAGTGCTGAAAATGCGTATACTCTGCAAAGTCCTTTCTTTGTAACAAATAGCAAAGATGTACTGCTATCTATGCAAGAGATAATGTCTTTTAAAATATTTAATCATGCAGTAGATTATGATTACAACACTAAGCTATAATAAATAATGTAGTTTACATTAGGATTGACTGACACACATTTAACAAAAGCTGATGAACATAGTGAGAAACAAGCATATAAAAAGGCGAAAATTAATGTTGTGAAATTACGAGATAAACTATTATTATATACGCCTATTGTTAAGAAATGAGATACAAATAAACTAGGAAAACCATGGAAAGGCCCTTTAAAAGTCCTTAAACAAACAAATCTAATGTATATTGAAATTCAATAATTTCATAGAAAAGAAAACAGTTCGTAGATGTTAATACATTAAACAAATTGAAGGAAAGGAAACAACATCAGTACGAATATATGACTGATGAAAACCAGAAAACTAAAAAAAAAGTATTGAAGTCGAAGCTGATGATTACAAAAAACAAGATTTATCTTATCATGATGAAGACTTTAATACCATATATTAGGTGATCGTAGTGTTGGCATAGATGACCCTACGTATAGCGTGTCTAGTGACGTCAACGTCTCTTTTTCCCGAGGAACGTGAAGAACGACGTAAGCTGACACTGTTACACTTGATTATAACCTTATAACACGAGGTCCTGTTCCAATTCAACCACAATAATCGTTAATCCTACAAAAAGACGAGTGAAATTCCATCCACAAGTAGCTGTACCGAGACCGAAAAATTACATATGTGTACGGGTAATTAGAAGTAAGTTGACAATATAGGACTTGTATAAACATTCTTGTATGTGTTATATATTTATGTGTGTGTTATCATTAGACACTTGTTTTTATATGTTTCAGTAGTACACATATCTGATGGTTTATCACGATAATTATCCATAGGATGAAAGGAAACATGGCGATACAGAACATGAGTATTATAACAGAAAGAAATAAGACGGGTATGGATTTTATTAAAGAAGGAAATTTTATATTATCAGGAGAGAAATGGATAATTTTCGGAGATTTATTATTTTTACAGTATGTTCGATTAATAGTTTTTACGAAAAGAACTAATATCGTTCGAGAAATCTTTTGACGTAAGTAGTCGTGTTAGTTTCGATGACAACGGTTTAGAAAATATGACGTCATTTCATATGACAAATCAGGGTGCAGCTATCTTATATTTAGTAAGGATATTACGGGAAGGATTGACAAAGAACTATAAGAATAACTAACAACAATTATCATTTACAGTTGGAAATAGTGGAACTAAATTTAGTACAAGAATTGTTTGTAACTGTAGACAGAATGTTGAGTTCGTACTTTATATGTACAAGTAAATTAGAAAAAGTGTTAGATGAAATTGAAAGGAAATTACCTTTGGACTTAAAATCTGTGAAACCAACAAATAGTAAAGAGATTTATATGCATAGTATTTGGACTGTTGTTAAGACAAAATATTTTTGTTTCAACAGATGGCAGTATAATATATAAATATTTGTTGTTTTCTTTAGTTTACATAATTTATGAAAAAAACTTTTAGAAATATTCTTCGAGAAATGTTACGTCTTTATTGACCCTCAAATTTTTACCATTGTCATTATAAATCTCAATGTCAAACATTTGTCCATGTAGTAATATTTCTTCTAGAGCGTTTCTTTTTCAAATTGTCAATTTCTTTGGTTTTATATTGAAGCATATTTGACCATAACATTAAAATACACAGAAATTCCTATTACATTAAAGGAAAACTTTCGAATGATGACAGGGTATGTTTTTCCATGAAATAGTAGAATGTGGTAAAGAGAAGGCTTTTAGTCATCACCACCCAACGCCAACTCTTGGGCTACTCTTTTACAATGAATAGTGGGATTGACCGTTACATTATAACGCCCCCACGGCTGAAACTGAGAGCATGTTTGGTGCGACGGGGATGCGAACCCGCGACCGTCAGATTATGCGTCGCACGCCTTAACACGTTTGGTCAACACAAGCATACACGAGAGATGATAAAATGTTCATGAAAAGGTTTTTATTTACGAAATAAGAGTAAAAGAATAAACAACTTTTGATATTGAGTTGTTTTTATAATGTAATTCATATTTAGGAAATATGTGGATTAAATAATCATTTAGAACAAACTTTCTGAAATAAAATGTATAAGTTTTTACCACCATATCAGAACCATATTTATAATATTGAGGAATCGTTATAAATATACAAGTAAAAGCGACATATTAAAGTTGTGTGACAACTACAAATTCAACTAAACTAGTTTATAGTTTCAGTTTATTACTGACTAATAATAAGTTGATATACAACATGATGTAATGAACTGACTTGTTGGGTAAACATGTATTGTGCTCAATTACAAGGAAACAAAATATTTTCACGCTGCATTTTTTCCCATAACTTATTATTATAGCAGTATAATAAGTTTCATTACTTAAGTATTACTGAACAACAGAAACCTGCAATGGTTTTATTGTATTAAAATGTTTCTATGTAATACAGTAATTCCTGTTTACTGAATCCAGAAATTATAACCATTTTTCTCCATCAAGTGCAAATTTCTAGAAAAGTGTCATATGTACTTTCACCAAAGTGACACATTTTGATTGAATTCAAGTCGCATTTTGCTATTCATAAAATGTTGACATCCAGAGTTTGTAGATATCTCTTGACCAATTACAAAACGAGAGTCTCATGGATTATTATAGTACCAATGAGAAACACACCGCTAGTATATAAACAGTTAACAGGCGCCTGATGTGTCATTTCTGAAGAGTTTGTTTGTTTTTAAATTTCGTGCAAAGCTATTCGAGAGATATCTGCGCCAACCGTCCCTAATTTAGCAGTGTAAGACTAGAGAAAAGGCTGCTAGTCAACACTACCCACCGCGAACTCTTGGGCTACTCTTTTACCAACGAATAGTGAGATTGACAGTCACATTATAACGCCCCCACGCCTAAAATGGCGAGCATGTTTGGTGCGATAGGGATTCGAACTCGCGACCCTTAGGTTACGAGTCGAGCACCTTAACCCACCTGGCTATGTTGGGTCCTTTCTGGATAGTATCTGATTGTGCGTGCACTTTTATACTTTTTTTCTTTTCAGTATTATTTGTTTGTCGTTATGAAAGCGACAGGTCGTGTAAATGGCCCAAATATATTATATAACATTTGTAGTAAATTTGTTGTAAGGAAAAAATAACAAAACATCACAAGATTTCTCAAAAAACATGCAAGGTTGCAATACTCGGAATAAAAAGTAAATTTCTTATTTAAACTTCATTTTGTTATAAGACCTGTTACTAAAACCTAATGTAGCTGTATCTACTTCGACAGACGCTGTTGATACAGAAGTATCTGATTCTGAATTTGATGTCATTAAAAATGATAATAAAGTGTTTTTAACCTGAAACATCTGGTAAACCATATCTTCTCACACAAGATGAAATTATTGATTTGGTGATAGATTTGAACCTTTTAAAAGATTCTCCAGGGATTATTGGTTATAAGTTTCAGACTAAGAGCTTACTTTCTCTAGGAACATCACTTTACTGGTACAGATATAATAAAAAAGATTTTATACTTTTTTGGATGGTGGTTCTCTGGTTTATTGCACTAATATTGCACAAATAATTCCAACACCAGGAGCTGCAATAAATGAGCAGAGTGAATGGTGATTGTTCACTGATTCCTCCAAAAGAAGTCTGAAAGGTGTTCTACACAATAGTAACATATATGTATCTGTTCCTACTGCTCATTTGTTCATATGAAAATCTCCAACGTCTTCTTAATAAGGTCAATTACAAAGATCATCATTGGCTACTTTATGGATATTTAAAAAAAAAAATTTTTATGCTGTTAGGTTGACAATCGAAATATGCAGAATTTCATATATTTTGAAATAGTCAAACAACAAAGCATGAAACGTAGCTCAACCTAACCAGCTCTCATGCTTTATCTGTGAATGGGACAGCAACGTACGTATTAAAGAATGGATAAATAAACAATGATCACACAATTTAAGCCCAACACTAGGTTGATAAGTAAAAGATATACCACAACACGTAGTTTTAGGAATAAAAGTCGAGTATTTCACATAAAGATATCAAGATGAATGATGATTCATATTCGTTTTTCATCAATTTTCTTCAGTTTCTTTACATTGCTCTTGAAAAAACATAATAATAAAAAGTGTTCATCGTGATACACGAAATAATAATTGGACCTAAGTAAGAGTTTGTTTTCATCCTGTTTTTAAACAATTTCCACGTTATAGAAAAAATAAAAATTAATTTCGAAGTCTAAGTATCTGAATCATGGAAAATCTTTACTTAAAAACGGGTGGGGTGGGTTGAGAAAAATTTTTATGTAGGGGAGCAAACAACGTTTCGACCTTCTTCGGTCATCGTCAGGTTCACAAAGAATATAGGTATAAAGGTGTTCCTTGGTATTGGTTTATTTTGGGTTTGAGATTTGCATAAGTAAGAATTCTTTGATTTTGCGTTTGTTTATGTTTGTTTATTATTTAGTATTTAGGTGTTTTCTACGGTAATGTTGTGTTTATTTGATTTTCAGTGTTCGAAAACGTGATCAGGTGACTTTTTGTGTTTTTTGAATCTGGTTTTCATTTTTCTACTTGTTTCTCCAATATAGAAGTCGTGGAGTTGTCATATTGTATTTTATAAATAATATTTGTGTGGTATTTGTCAAAAAATATGTATTCAAACATCTAAGCACGCTTTCTACATTTCTGCACTCAGTAAAACAACCCCCCCCTTAAACATGTGGTCAGCTATCTTTCAATTACCTCTTTCTTTCTTTGTGAATCTGACGATGACCGAAGAAGGTCGAAATGTTGTTCGCTCCTCTACATAAAAATTTGTTTCAACCCAAACCAGCCGTTTTAAGAAATATATTTTTCTCTACATGTGAATTTTCTCGTTATCACTGATGATGGAAAATCTGTTTTGAAAACCAGGATAACTTATATCTCATTTAAATGTCATACATGTGAGGCTTATGTAATATTGCAAAAACTCTTTGGAACATTATTCAAAACTCCATGTGCAGTGATATTATTGGGCCACACTCTCACATGATATCAACAGATCAATTTTAATAATTACTTATCAAAACCTCAAAGTTAGTTTATGGATTATAAAGTAGGGTTGGCTGCAGTCAAAGCACGATTTCATAAAATTTTTTTTTTATTATACAATAAGACATCTACCCACTTATTTTCATTTTAACAAATGAAATCGTTGGCCGTAAGATGAATGAAAAGTCTCTATTAATGCTTTACTGCCATCCACAGTCAGATATCATTATCAGATGGGATTTTATCATCATCTTAAATTAAAATCTCATTGCTGGAGAGGTACATTGCGAAAAAAATTTCTTTTTCTTCTTTTATAGTGCGTGACTTTCAATAGATGGCGTTATATTCTTGGAGGACAACTTTCCTTTTCGAAATGATATTATGGTTTACGAAAATTTTAAAACACATGACTTAAGTTTACAGATTTCTCCGTTTTTGGAAATTCCATTTCCAACATATGATATTTTTTTACCAATGGGGATCAGAATTTGATAATTAATAAAGTAATTAATATAACTAATTGAGAATAAGATTTATACTTATTACAAGCCGTAATATTGAAAATATCACACAAGATCTTTGTTATTTCAAACCAAAATATAAGGCTGATAATACTTATAAAAAGTGAATAAAATTAAAATTTAATTATCATTATAACACATTTATACTTCACATGAGACGTTTGTGTTAAACTTGTTACATTGTTTACGTTCATATTTTTTATTTAGTTTTTTAGAAATTTTGAATAACCAGAATAATTTATAATAATAGTATTAACACTACACAATACATATGTGATATCTATTGCTGACTACGTGTTTCTTTTCAGACCGGTTTATATACAATAAACATAGTTTGTGGAATACTATTTACGTAAGCCATTTGATACAACATACATTATATATATTATAAATTAAATATATTAAAGACATTATAATCAGTAAAATTAGTGAAACTATCCTTAAAAGAACAACAGAGCATACTTTACGAAGCACGTATGAATGAATTGAAAACAAGAGAGTAAAGTATATTAAACATTTGTAATGATTTCAGATCTGTTTATATAATCTTAAAACTGTTCTTAATTGAAACTTTAAGGTGCATAAAAATCGTATTTAATTAGAACATTAGTTGTTAATTATACATGCTATACCAACTAAATAAAATATATTATAAAATAAGTTCCTGTCAATTAAGCGTTTGGAAAATTTATTTATATTCATTTGTAAACTTTTCACTTAAAGTAGCTTAACCTAAACTAAGAAGGAAACTTTCGCATAACATAACGTAACTGTACCTAACTAAAACTCAAAAGAAACGTTGCAGTATGACAGATCAATAAATAATAATAAAATGATATAATAGAAAACAAATAATTCAGATATTGATGAAGAGAAAGAAAAACTCTGTAATTTATTTTAGTATGAATTGACGATATAAACACCATTATGATTATTTGGCATGATGTCGGACTTTGAAAATACACCAGTATCAGAAAGAAATTAAAAACATTGCTATAAAATTTATGACGTTGATTTATATTCGTTTGCCAATACATCTGAAGAAAAAGTTAACTATAGAGTACGACGTTTGTTTGATTAAAAACAATGAGTAGAAAGTTTCATCATAGCAGTTTCGTAACTCACAGCTATGGCCTTAAGTGTGATTGTGTCATATCACCACATTATGTAAATACAAATAGTAGAAAATTACTTTTAACATAACCAACTAACTAACAGCTGATATCAACGTATTGTACCAAATCGCAGTCCAATGAACATAGGGACAGTGGTAAGGGTTCTACAGTTTATTCTACAAGTTAATTATCGGTTTAACAGCAATACAACTCACTTAAAACAAATATTTGTTGCATGGTATCATTTCAGTAAGAGAAGTGGCAGTCCTCCATTTAGAGTAATGCCAGATAATTAGACTAAAATTAATTTCTGATAATAAGATACCAAGTATCATTATGGGAGATATTTAGTAAAATTAAAATTGAAAACAAAGTGTTCAGAAAAATATACAAATTTAGTGTAACATAATTCCCAGTAAAACAGCACTGTGACAAATGTTCTCAGCATATAATACCATAAATTTTTATAAATGATTTCAAACATATTACGTTTTTGTAAAAACTGTTCATCATAAACTAGACACTGTCTTTACATCTATCCAAAATTTGTTCAGTTTTGAAGCTGAAATCCATTACACAGTGGAATCATCACATGAATCTAAATATCATAAAACTACACGTGGTTTTTCTTTCATAAACGAATTCAATTAATTTCGTTATTGAAGGTTTTTTTGTGAAAATATATCAATCAGTATAACGAAACGAAGCAAGTTTGTAAAAACTGAACTTCTTAAGAGAGAAACTAGACTTTCTTAAATAAAAATGATGGTCAGATAATTTTTGAGAATTTAAAAATGATCAGATCATAAATTGATCAATTCATTCATTGTTGATATTAATATAACTACTTACCAACATCAAGAGATGTAACAATAATAAACCATACTTGTTTGATGCAACTTACAAAATGTTACGTCATGGATACGAAGACAAATTCAGCTTACAAATATACCTTGTTGAAACTTCACTGTATTATGTATAAGATGCTAGAATATGGA
Organism: Tachypleus tridentatus; assembly: GCF_004210375.1. NCBI lineage: Eukaryota > Metazoa > Arthropoda > Merostomata > Xiphosura > Limulidae > Tachypleus > Tachypleus tridentatus. The sequence goes on from NC_134830.1 coordinate 156,403,095, forward strand.
ACGTGAAATATAATTACAAAATTCAGTTTCATTGATGTTTTTGTTGTTTTGATACAAAGCTACATCCTGGACTATCTCAAACTTGACCAAAGTGGAGAATCAAATCACAGAGTTTAATACTAGAATCCTGAAAACATGACCGTAAACTTTCAATTTAGTAATATACAGATATTAACGTACTTATTGTTAGTTGTTATAATTTTCTAGGGGTGTGTAGAGAATCTCTTATGTTAGGTTGTGCATTGTATTGTTCACAATATTTATCAGAACACATTTAGCTATACGTCAATGAAACATATAAACTGTTTGTACTCAATCAATGCAACAAACATATATTTTCCAGCTGTGGTTTAGCGGCTCTTAAAACTGCTCCAACTTTTCAAATACGAAACGTTTTCTCGCAACTCCGTCATCTCTTGATTAATTTGAGTTTCAATTATAGTTTCCAATTCAAGAAGTCAAACACCTCAAATGTTCTATTTGATCACGCCCAAGTCTTATAGGTTAATTTACTCTTGTCATGACTGGAAGAATTTCAAATTGAGGGTAGGTTAGCAGAGGTCGTGATGGGTAATCAAATGGTATCGGCAGTCAGTATGTTCCACACATGGTATCACTAGCACACAAAACTATAGTAAATAAAAATGAGAGGAAATGTCTCATATATTAATTAACTTTATCCCTTCCTAAAATAATTTCAAGTGCCGCAACTATTGAAGATTCTCCCTTGCTTTAATTGATCCTGATCATACATACTTGTATAGTTTATACTATTTACAAAATCATATTTGTATAGTATATATTATTTGCAGAAACACATTTGTATAGTTTGCACTATTTAAAGAAAGATACTTGGATCGTTTATGTTAATTACAGAAACACCCTTCTATAGTTTATACTATTTACTGAAACACCCTTGTATAGTTTGCACTTATTAAAGAAAGACCCTTGTATAGTTTAAATAATTTACAGAAACACCCTTGTATAGTTTATATTATTTACAGAAACATATCTGTATAGTTTATACAATGCTACAGCTCATGGGACTAGTGATTCAATTCACTTTTTTTTATCTCAATATTTTTATAATATAACATTAACGCTCAAGTTTTCCTGAGTCAGGACTGGAAATGTATTCTAAAGAAACTACCCTAGTAAGCATATCATTTTGTATCGAACCGTGTTACTGGTACAGGAGAAACACATGGACAAACAAATTCATGAAAGATTTCTTTTAAATATAATTTACATTTCATTTTCTATTCTAAAAAATCAAACTTGTTACAATTCAAATTGTTTTTTTTTTTAATTCCCAATTCAGTTTACAGTAATTTCAATTAGAATTTGTTCTCGTACTACATAATTTTCTGGTTCTTAATTGAATGAAGGTGAGACATCAGGAGATAATTTTTACCGACGAGAATCCGGATCCTAAGAAAGTGTAAAATTATAAAAACTTATCAAGTTTCATATAAATTGAATTAAATCATATAAAGTGTCATGATGGTGTAAGTAAGTTATTATTTAATTAATTTTAATTATTAATAAGGGATTGTGGTATTTCATCTTTTAATAAAACTATAAAGTATTTCATTCATGTATTTTATTAATTTTGTAGGGGTTTGGCATGGCCTATCGCGTTGAAGCGTGCGCTTCGTAATCTGAGGGTCGCGGGTTCGCATCCCCGTTGCGCCAAACATGCTTACCCTTTCAGCCGTGAGGGCGTTATAATGTGACGATCAATCCCAATATTCGTTTGTAAAAGAGTAGCCCAAGAGTTGGCGGTGGGTGGTGATGACTAGCTGCCTTCACTCTAGTCTTGCACTCCTAAATTAGGGACGGCTAGCACAGATAGCCCTCGAGTAGCTTTTCCCGAAATTCAAAAAACAAACAACAAGCATAACCAATTTAAGCATGCCTCTTTATTGAGTTTTCTATTATTTTAAATTCTTCAAAATGCAATAGGATTTTGAACTTTTGTCACTGACTTTTAGTTAATTTTAATTTTGATAGGATTTATTTTAAATATAGCATCCCTGCTATTTAAGCATTTGCTATTTTATAAATCTTTTTCATAATTTAGTTTTAGCGAAAAAAACATATTGTATTTTTCTTTTAAAAGAGGGCGTTCTTAAACAAAATGTCAATTGATCTCTGGTGTTACGATCTTATGGTACATGTTTGTTTTCGTTATTTAATTATTCAAACATATGTTTGTAAATTTAACACTGATTTTGTGTAGACGACGATGTTATTTCACGATGGCCTGGTAAGTTAGAAATTTGTTTACATTAAGATAGCTTTGTGCGAAATTCCAAAATCAAACAATTAATTTTGGAATTGGTTTCAACAAACCCTGTACACATATATATATAAAACCTTTCTACTTTAAAAAAATTAATTTTCATTAAAAGTACAAAAATGTCTCCTTTATAAATCTCAACATAGTTATCAATAACTTTAGTGACTTAAATCGCTAATATCTGATGTAGGTTCTATGCGATAAACAAAGTTCACATTCATCACTGTGTAGCTTTACATTAAATAAACAACGTGTACTGGTGCTCTAATATTTCTTATTTCATACCAATACGTTTTTCTAATGTGTATAAAATTTAAGCTCTCAGACATTACATATTACTTAGAAAACATATTACTTATATTAATACTGAGAAATTGAAAACTCTTTAAATATTCAACAATTTTAAAAACAGTAAAGTTAACAATGCAGCTTCTTACAAACGTTAACAAAGCAGTGACGATGTGGTGTGAAAGTTATTAAAAGACCAGACTAAACATTCTTATATCATGTAAGATAATGTTCACATTGATAAAAAAGACATAAACTAAGTCACGAATATTGAAACTACTCTTTTGCCCATGAGAGAACAAGTATGTTTAATACGATAAGGATTTCAATAAGCAATATTCAGATATATGAGTCGAGAGGTATGGCCTAGTGGATAAATTGATTAACTTTATTATTTGAAAAGTTAAACTTTGAAACATTTCTGTATTTAAATGTTGATATTCTTACTTATTTATACTAACATGAACAATGAAATTAAGTGACTTGTTACCAATTACCCTCCACCAATACGATTTTATGCGTCCAAATGTAGACAGTCATTCATTCTTAGCTAACTATTCAATCTTCTTCCCCTTTCGAGTACTCTTCTTCCTGTGGAAGTTGCTTGTCTTGTTGTTCGTGTTCCTCTTCTTAACCTATCTCTTTAGTTAGGGTCACTGTCAAAAACCAAGCCTACGTCTGGGTCTCTTCTAAAGATATTCTTCTCGTATCTTCCATTACCATTATATATTCTGAAATCTTTTTTCTTATCAAAACCACTTTTATTCCCACGTCTGCCAAGAGCTCTACTATTTCCCCGTATATCTCCGTAACAACCGTAACCATTGTGGATGTTTCGGGTTATTTTGTCACTTCCGTTTTCAGCGTAACTTCCTACAGTGTAGACCGTAATCACCAAAAGTAGAATGAAATTCAGTAAAAAAAATAAATAATTTTTTATGAAACTATGACCATTAAAAAAACAAACTACTTGCTTCTTCTGTGAGGAAATTCTGTAGAACCATAGTTATTTCACAAAGAGAAACAGTTACACAAACTAGTACGATGTAAATTAGCTTATCCTATAACTTTTCCCCATAAAGTTTTAATATTTTATTGTGAAATGTTCAAACATAGAACAGACTATGTATAAAATAAATGGCATTATTCATGTTTAGTCCAAATCGTTTAGCGAAATTTGTATTAATAACTGTAATAGAAATGACTTTTTAATTTAATGAATGTAGTCAACATAAAGATTATTTTACTGGTGTTGTGACAGATTCCGCGCGAGGAGCTTGATCGTAAATTCAACATAATTTTCTTTATTGTTTTATAATAATTTATATTATGAGAGCGTTTGTCACAGTATTATTTTACTGGGAATTCTGTTATACTGAAATAGAATACCTTTCTAACAATTATGTTGTCAATTTATATTTCACTAACAATGTAATGAGATCAGGTCTCTAATGAACAGAAATTAATTTTGGTCTATTTATGTCATATTATTTTGCCACTTCTTATACTGGAATAATACCATGCAACAAATACAACTATTTGTCTCCGCGGAGTTGTGTTAGAGTTTAACCGATAAGTAACTTCCAGAATAAGCTGTAAAACACTTACCACTGACTTCATCTTCATTCCAATGCAATAAGCAAAAAGACCTTGATATCGGCTCTACGTAAGTTCGTTATGTTAATAGCGTTTTTCAAATTTACGAACTTTTATAGCGTATTGTAAATACGCAATCACAGTGAAGGTCACAGCTCTGAGATACGAAACTGTTATAACCCAGATTACTATTTCATGATTTCAAATTATACAAATGTCATACTTTATAATTGGCTTCTTCTCCAGATGTATTGACAAGCGAATTTAAATCACAAATCAACGTGACAAACTTTATAGAAATGTTTTCAGTTTTTTTTCTGACACTGATGTACTTTTAAAGTACGGTATCATGTTGAATAAGCCTTATGGGGTTTATATTACTTTTTTCCAAAAGTAAAACACAGAGTTATTTGTTTCCCTTCGTTTCAATCTGAATTATTAAAAACTTAAATTTGTTTCTTTTAATGTTATACATTATTATTATTTATTTGTTTGTCACAATCCAAACGAGTTTATATTAGGAACAGTTACGTTATGTTATGTGAACTTTTATAAATAAGTTTATTTAAGGCTATTTAGGTAAAAATTTAACATTTTACTTAAATTACACGTTATACGGTGCGTCTAATAACTATTTCTTAATGACTTAGTGCTCTATTTTCATAGTACAGATAACTGAATATACGGAGACCTCAGCACACCGATGTAGCTTTCGAATGACAAAAACACACAAACACAACTGAATATAAATAAACTTTCCGAACGCAAATTTTTATTGTCAGACACTTATTTATTAACAATTGTTTCACAGTTGGTAATTGGTACGTGCTTCGTATGGAATGTTCTATTCTTCTTTTAAGTATAGTTACACTATATTTATTAATTATAATGCCTGAAATATAGGTTATGTTATATCGAATGAATCGATAGATTTCTTATTAAATTTTGATCCTTTCTGTGTCATTAGATCAAAAGCTAGTGAATATAGAAATACTGTTTGACCTTTAACAGTTTTGATGAATCTCATTAAATTGTACAATAATATGGTACACTGTTTTCATTTATCGCAGGTAATCTGTAGCCATGCAGGAAATATGGAAGTGTTAACGTAAAGTAAAGACAAAGACACTGTTCTACAACACTGTTTCAGTTCATTATTGAAAAGGAAACGACGAGAATATGTCAATAGAAATATAGTATGTTTGGACTGGAATTGACAAAAATGGAGAAATCTATAAACTTAAGTTTTATTTTTTTAATTGTTTTGAAACCATGATTTCATTTGATAAATAAATATGTCCTATCAAATATTGTCTGAAATATTGGGTATCTGGTGTGACTCAAACAGTATAAAAAAACTTTTGGTGTATGTGCCTGTCGACAAATGAAATTTTGATTCAAGATTATGATAAAATCCCATCTAATAAAGATTTCTGACTGAAGATGATGGTAAAGCACCAACAGTGAATATAATTAGTCTTACCGCCACTTCTTTAATTTCTTAAAATAAAAATAATGGCAAGATACCATGGTATCTTATAAAATAACTGTATTATCAAAAAAAAAGCTTCGACTGTCACCAATCCTGTATAATTCCAATTAAATATTAAAATTCATCTGTTGATTTAACGTGAGTGTGTAACCCAATAATTTGTAATTTAGATTATGAGATTAGTGAACAAAATAAAGATGAGTTAATAAATAACTTGCTGCCTGATCAAAAAACGGAAACGATTGCTGAAGCATTTGCAAATAACATAATAGCGAGACACGGTGTAACCCAATAATTTCTGATGGGTAGAGATGGTAACTTCGTTTCTACGTTAGAAAATTACATTGATCAATTGTTAAGTGTCCAGAAAAGTGAAACAATTGCTTTCCATCCAGCTGCTACGGTATTACTAGAAATATTGAACAGAACTTTGCTAGATATAATCTCTCAATACTGTGAGAAAAATAATAAAACTTGGGAAGAGCTGGTTCATTTATTACAGAAGTGCTGAAAATGAGTCTACTCTGGAAAGTCCGTTTTTTCTATTACATGGTGGAGATGTCCTGCTGCCAAAGCAAGAGATAATGACCATAAAAATATTTTATCATGCAGAAGGTTATGATTACAAGACTGAGCTTTTACAGAGACTGCAGTTAGCCTTTGAGATAATTAATAAACATTTAATACAACATGTTCAAGATAGAGAGAAACAAACAAATAAAAAGGCGAAACTAATGAAATAAAATTAAGATATAAATTATTGTTATATACCCTTATCGTTAAGACAGAAAATACCAAGAAATATGTAAAACTGTGGAAAGACACTTTCAGAGCACTTAGAAAAACAAGTTCAATCTATTTTGAGAATACAAGAATGTGTAAAAAAAGAAAACAGTTGGTACATGTTAATGGATTAATGAAACTGAAGAAAGGAAACCCTAACTTTGGGAGTATATGATTGATGAAAACCAGACAACTGACAAAAAAGAAAATATTAAAGTCCAATCTTATTATTCGAATAAATTAGATTTATCTTATAACAATGAAGAGATAAGTAAAGCCTAGACTGAAAATTAAGAGTTAGAAGACGCTAATACCACATTACTATCGAGGACAAGTAACAGGGTCTGTGTATGAAGAACATCTGTGACGACGTAAGATGATACTGTTACCCATGATTATAACCTTAGATCACGTGGTCGTGTACCAACTCAACCAGAAGTAACCCATACCACTATTAAAAACGAGTGAAATTTTGTTTCCAAGTAGTTGTTCATAGACCCACAAATGACATTAACAGAGTTAATGTTAGCTCTATTGATGATACACTTGGTGTGCTAGAAGCTTTTAACGATATATTAAGCAGTAGTCGTAGCTGTAATTAGACTTGAGTTAACAATGAAGGACGTGGATAAAGAATATTGAATATTTTGTATATATATATATGAGTGTCTGAGAGGTTATCGGACATTTCACTTTATATGTTTTAGTTGTAGAAATATCTGTCGCTTTACTATCCTTCATTATCCTTTTGATGAGTGGACACATGGCGGCAAAGAACGTATTTTACCAATGAGAAATAAGACGCGTATGATTTTTATTGAAAAGAAAATCTTATATTATCATGAGATATGTGAATAATTTTCGAATTTTTATAGTATGTTCGATTGATAGTTTGATTACAAGAAGAAGTAATATTGTTCGAGAAATTTTTTGACGTAAGTTGTCGTGATGATTTCGATGACGGTGGTTCGGAAAATATTACGTCATTTCTTATGACAAATCTGGTAATAACAATCTGATGTCCAGTAGGATGATAAAAGGAGCAACTAAGAACTATGACAACTTATTTAGACGATATCTTGTTAACATTTGAAGATTTGTTATTAGAATTAAAGGATATTAAAGATAGCATCACGATTTCCGATCGGATTCCATGAAAACGTGGTTAAATAAACGCAGGTGAAAATGCTTTCAAATTTTTGTTCGCATAAGTAAATACAAACGATTTACGTCAATTAAACAAGAAAATCGAACAACAAAGACAGGTATAAATATAAATGGTTAACTTAACATGTCACTGTATTGAACTAATTAAACCTGACTCTTCAATTAGATTACTAGAAATTCTCCTAAGTCTTAGTAAAGATTAGAGAATTTTGATACGTACCAACATCAGAGAGTCTGAACCTCATTGAACAAAACCTGAAATGTTAGTTTTCAAACATAGAATTCAGAATAACTAACAAAAATTATTATTTACCGTTGGAAATTGTAAGACTGAGTTATCTACGATAGAACAAGTATTATATATGTAGCTGAAGACAGAAAGTTAGTTCATACTTTATACGTCAAAATATATTACAAAAAATGTTAGCTGAAATTGATAGGAAGTTACTTCCGTACTTACAATATATGAAACCTACAAATAGTGAATAGATTTATATGTATTACACATGAACTTCTGTGATGACACTTGCAGCAAAGGATACAATCCAGAGTTGGCGGTGAGTGGTGATGACTAGCTGTTTTTTGCCTATTTTATACTGCGAAATTGAGAACGGGTACCTTAGATAACTCTCGGCTAGATTTGCGCGAAAATTCAAACCAAATCAAACCAAACCTTGTTATATGACATTCACGGTACTAGATAGTTTTGTATGCCTAACATTCACAAGTTTCTTGACCTTTATAATAAAACTTTCTTCAATTTGTATTGCTTAGACAATTTTGTTCGTCTGAAGTATTGTATGAAGATATGTTTCAGTTAAAAACTATTGCTAAAAGAATGTAAAAAAATTACCTTACTTTATATATATATAATATACTTCATGCGTCCTGTGATTGATATGAAAAACGCTTAACATGGCTTAATTAAAGTTAAGGTTGTCAAGTTCATAAGACATGTATTTAATTAAACTTTTAAGGAATTACATAGCTGTATTTATATCAACGTATATATGTTAGTGTAATGTGTAAGGTTTGGTTTGTTTTGAATTTCGCGAAAAGCTACACAAGGGGTATCTGCGCTGGCCGTCTCTAATTTAGCAGTATCAGACAAGAGGGAAGGCAGCTAGTCATCACCACTTGAGCTACTCTTATACCAACGCATAGTGGGAGTGACCATCACGTTATAACGACCCTAGGTTCGAAAGAGGGAGTATGTTTGATGTGACGGGGATTCAAACCCTAGACTCTAAGATTACAAGTTGAGCGCCCTTACTACGTGGCCATGCCAGGCTGATCTACTTTTATTTAAATTATAAAAAAACAAGACAACATGAAGTACAAACAATAAATATTTTATTAAACACGTAGACATGGCGTGATCTGATAGAAAGGTAGCGTTCGACTATTACATAATGTGCTTGTCTCGGATCCCAAACACGGCTATCGAACATGTTCACCTTTTCAGCACGTGTGAGCGTTATAACATTATGGTCAATTCCGCTATTGTTTTGTAAAAGAATAGCCCAAGAGTTGGTGATGGGTGGTGTTGACCAGCTGCCTTCCCTCTAGTCTTACACTGCTAAATTAGGGATGGCTAGCACAGATAGCCCTCGAGTAGCTTTGTGCAAAATTCCAAAAACCAACAAACAAACATTTTCAATTTTTTATTACTTCATTCAGTTTGTTTCCCGGAAATAAAAATATTGAAATACTCAAATGGAATTATTATCTAGTTCAAATTCTCTTCGGTTTGTTCGTTTTTTTAAAATATGATTTTAACGATTTCGATTACCAGACAACAATTTTAAGTAATTTTACGTTTCGTTTTTCTTTTATTATGTAGCAAATCACTTGATGCTTTTGTTTAAGTGTTGCTAGAAACATTTAAAAACAATCTTTATTGATGTTACTTTAGACACGAAGTTTTCAACATCTCGTTTGCGTTTAAGGGTCAAATACTTTTATACGATTAGAAAAATGTCAAAGGCGTAGTGTACCAGGAAGTTCTGAGTAGAAGTCTCAATGTGATAACTGATATCTAACTAAACAACTTGTTTTGAATTTCGATTTAGTTCAAAATAACATGTTGACACTGGGTAAAACCTCTACTTTTAATTTCGTGAAATGTGAAAACTCAGTCATATTTAAAAGACTTAGTTAAGCCTAACACGCAAAGTTGTAGATGTGACTTTAAAGTAATATCGTTCATTTTAAGATACTCTCATATGGTTCATTTCAAAACATCCCTGCCACACGTTATTAGACTGGCCTGTTGGTTTAGTAATAGTATCTGCATATTCTAGTAAACTTATTGCAATGTCCGAAAAAACTAAATCTGTCATACTTAAAATTTGACGACAGAACATATATCACACTTAGGTTTCTTACACTTCGTTATAAAAGTTGAGTTTGATTTTTTTTCGAGATATCTTCTAATGATAATACAAAAACGACTTCCTATTAAAAGGAGAACATACAAAGTATAGAATATTAGGCCTTTTCTCAGAGGAAGCACATATCCCACCCCTAATTACCAATTAAAATTTATATAATGTTCCATGATACTGAGCATTTCGAAACCTGTTGAACAAATATCACAAGTAGACCCTTCTCTATTTGTGTACATAATTTGAAACAACCAACTGAACTGTCCTGAACTGTACAGCAGCACTATCCAGTTAGGATTCATGCCAACAGTCACAAAACATTTTTGTGATTGAATATATGTTGACTTACATATTTATGTTTCGTTTGCTGTCCCTGTTTAATGACGTCACTAGGTTTATAACGGGTAGTGTGTGTGTTTGTGTTTTTTTATAACAAAGACACATCGGGCTATTTGCTGAGTCCACCGAGGGGAATCGAACCTCCGATTTTAGCGTTGTAACTCCGTAGACTTACCGCTTTACCAGCGAAGGTCAAAGTAAAGCGAGTATAGCGTCAGTAAATATGAGGAAGAACCGCTCGTTCTTCAGACGAGTGCTATAGAACCAAGTTAATGGTAACGAATTTTCTTTGAACAAACCAAATTATTATAATCTTCTCGTCTTACACACAGGAAGCTTCTTATACTCTTATCTTAGGATCCAGGTGAGCCTAATCATATTTTTGCGTTCATACGAAGAATCACGAAAATCTTTGTTTCAGGAACTTAAAAGATAACATACAATAATGAGACGAAAGAACAACTTTATGAAGATATTTTTGTTTTACCTACGGTTTTCTCGTTAATAAAAACTAACGAAAATATTCTAAAAAAAAACAACGTAGAGGTTCAAAGCAAGCTTTATCTCAAACCACACATGAGTACAATCCATTAATAAAAGGCAAAACAATGTATGCCATGAACTAATTAAAAAAGTTAATTAAATAACGAATAGTTATAAGTTAGTTTGTTTTTGAATTTCTCGCAAAGCTACACGAGAGCTATATGCGCTAGCCGTCCATAATTTAGCAATGTAAGAAAGCAGATAGTTTTCACCACCCACCACCAACCCACCTCTTGGGTTACTCTTTTAACAACGAATAGTGGGATTAACAGTCACATTATAATGCCCACACGGGTGAAAAAGCGAGCATGTTTGGTGCGACTGGTGTTTAGTCATGAAAATACGAAAAAATATATATTTCGTTAAACTGGGTATGTTTCGTCTTCACCTTTTCAACATTCTTAACTTTAATAACAATAGTAAAGGTACCTCGGTTTAATATTTTGTCGACCCCAATCTACTGCCTGGTACGTTTCTTTTCATTACCACGATAATTAAATTGGATTTTTTAGTGAGTTTCTATTTGTTTCTTGATATATATCGCCCTCTAGTGGCACAGAGACATATCTGCGGACTAACAAAACTGGAAACCGGCTTTCGACACACGTGGTGATCAAAGCACATATAGCCCTTTGCGTAGCTTTGTGTTTAACCTCAAACAATCTTGAGATATATCCACCACAATGAACATAAGTAAATGTCGTTTGTAATGAATTTATAACATAAGTATCGAAACTTTCATAAGGACAAGCTATTTCCGCGGTTACATTGAATACGACGTACGATGAAACATACACCTGTGTTATCAAAATAACTGACATTGTTACGTAGAACTGAACGTACAAGAGCCTCTTAAACGTACATAAAAAAGCTAATAAAAGAAATGCAGCTTAACAACAGTCAAATAATCATTCAAATTTTGTTTTGACGTAACGTTTGTTGATACTGATTGTTAACATTCTATACAGTTGTTGAGATGGTGTATGCTTTAGAAATAGAGTTAAAACTTGGGTTAGTTTCGTTTTTTTGTGAATTTCGTGAAAAGCTACACGAGTGTTTTCTGCGTTAGCTGTCCCTAATTTTGCAGTATAAGACTAGAAGGAAGGCAACTTGTCGTCACCACCCACCCTTAGTCCTGGGCTACTCTTTTAACAACGAATAATGAGATTGCACGTCACATTATAACGTCCACATAGCTGAAAGACCGACCATATTTCTTGTGACGGGGATTCGAACTTGCGACCCTCAGATTAGGAGTCGAGTTCTCTATCCAAGTGGCAGCTAAAGAGTAACACGAAAACAAAGATGAAATATGAAGTTTTGAATTTGAATTTGTATGTTCCTCGAGATTAGATTATGATGCTCTAGTAATCTTTCAAAAAATCTAAGAGCCTCCACAGCTGCTAAATCGTTTCTCGGAGGAACCGTTCACCTCCTCAACTCGTCTCAAATGAAATTTTGTTTATTGTCCCAGTATGTTGAACGAAACAGAATAAAATGTATTTTTCGAATGGGTCTTTTTTTCAGAAATATCTTTCATTTACATAAATTATTCGTATTTGTTTAAGTTTTGCTTCATGATTAACTGAACTAGCGTATGAGAACCAAACTTTTGTCCCTCTATCTGAGGGTACGAGTCCTTTCTTACAGCAAAGCCACATCGTAATGTCTGCTGAGTCCACCGAAGGAAATCGAACCCATAATTTTAACATTGTATATCCGCAGACGTACTGCTGTACCAGCGGGGACTCCTAAAACTTTTAACAGATTTAAAAAATCTTATTAAATACAAGAATAAAATATGAAACCATGCAGGAAATATGGAAGTGTTAAAGTAAAGTCAAGCTCTTTCACTAATTTATTCAAAAGAAAACGATGAAAATAGGTCAATAAAATATTATATGTTGGGAATGGAATTGCAAAAAAAAAATTTAGAAATCTATAAATTTAAGTTTAATTTTTTTTAATGTTTTGAAATTAGGATTTCAGTTAAACAATGGAAGTTTCCAATAAAATTTTTCAAGAATATAGTGCAATGTAGTGTAACTCAGACAATATAAAAGGAAATAAAAATGATTTATTTTACGTATGTGTCTGTTGACTAAAAATATTTTAATTTAAGATTATGGTAAAATCACATCGAATAATGATTTCTGACTGTAGATGGTAGTATCAAAAGCGAAGTTTAATTAGTCTGATGGTAAAGCATCAACTGTGAACTTTATTAGATTGGTAGCTACTGATTTCATTTGTTAAAATGAATATAGGTCATAGTATTTAGTAAAAAATTGTATTATGAAAGAAAGCTTCTACTGCAGCCAATCTTACTTCATATCCCATAAACTTACTTTGACAATTGGCTAATTATGTTTTCAAACTGATCTGTTAATGTCACATGACAGTGTGACCCAATAATATCATTGCATACGGAATTTTTAATACTGTTCCTATGATTTTTTGCACTATTATCTAGGCCTAATAACTTATATTCCATACAAGTTATTCTGGTTTTATAAATAGATTTTCCATAATTTAGATAAACAGAGCTCAAAATTAATATTCATTTTTTTCTGTCACATAAAAATTGTTTACAAATCAGGAAGAGAACAAACTCTTACTTAGTTCAATTTATTATTTCGTTTACCAGGATGAACATTTTTTATCATTATGTTACTGAAGAAAGATATAAGCAAACTGGTACGTGTTAAAATATTAAAGAAACTGAAGGAAAGGAAACCCTATCAGAACGAATATATGACTGATGAAAACTAGATGATTGACAAAATAATATTGAGGTTGAATCTGATTCCTCGAATAAACTAGATTTATCTTATGACGATGAAGAGATAAGTGAAGTCGAGATAGAAAATTAAAAGTTAGAGAACGTTAATGCCGTATGTTAGGTGATGAAATTGTTGACATAGATTCTCCACGTTTAGCTGTTTAGCAACGTCAAAGTCTATGTATCCAAGAACAGCACCTGAAGAACATCTATAACGACGTAATCTGATACTGTAACCCATGATTATAACATTACATGACGTGGTCATGTTCCAACTCAACCAGAAGTGATCATTACCCCTACAAAAAGACGAGTGAATTTCAACCAACAAGTAGCTGTACTTAGGATAAAAAACGACATTAATAGACTTAATGTCAGATTTAGTGACGAAACTAGTGGTGCACTACGAGCTTTTAACAATATATAAAGTTAAATGCATAGCTGTAATTAGAATTACGTAGACAATACAGGATGTACATAGACATTACTGTATGAGTTATATAAATATGTGTCTGTGATTATAAGATTTATATTTTTTAGCAGTTGACGTATCTGCAGGTTTACAACGATAATTATTATATAGATGAGTGTAAACATAGTGTTAAAGAATGTGAGCATTGTACCATTAGAGAGTAAGACGGGCATGATTTTTATTGAAGAAGGAAATTTTATATTATCGTGAGATAAGTGGATAATTGCTGAAAATATACCGTTTCACAGTACATTCGATTAATAGTTTTATTACGAAAAGAACTAATATTGTTCGAGAAATCGTTTTACGTGAGTGGTCATGTTCGTTTCGATGACAGTGTCAATTTCATGTGACAAATTCCGGAACAGCTATCTTATGTTCAGTAATGATATTATAGGAAATATTAATTAAAAATTATAATACCTAAGATAAACAATATCCTGTTAAGATAGAATATTTGTTATTAGATCTAAAGAATATTAAAGATAGCTTTCCGATTTCCGATCGAACTCCCAAACGTGGTTTAATAAACGCTGGTGGAAATATTTTGAAATTTTTCCAACCACAGAAAATGTTTAATTTAACATGTGATTATAATGAATTAATTAAACCAGACACTTGAATTACATGAGAAGGCAATTAAAAAATGTATCATTAAGCCCTAGTAAACATTACTACCACTTTGTTACCTACCAAAATAGGACTATCTGAGCGTCTAAAAGCAAAAACTAAAATGTTAGTTTTCAATTCCAGAATTCAAAATTTATTTATTATTATTATTATGCCTTTCGATTCCGCAAAGGAACATAGGGCCGCAATCGCTTGCGGATTCATTAACAGGCTGGTTTTTTTAAGTGAGTAGATTGTTAGCCCACTGCACAATCCCCAACAAGGAGGAGAAACCTTAGCCGTCCCTAATTTTGCAGTGTAAGACCAGAGGGAAAACAGCTAGTCATCACCACCTACCGCTAACTCTTGGGCTACTCTTTTACCAACGCATAGTGGGATTGACCGTCATATTATAACGCCCCCACAGCTGAAAGGGCGAGTAACTTTAGCGCAACTGGGATGGGAACCCGCGACCCTCGAATTACGAGTCGCACGTCTTAACACGCTCGGCCATGCCGGGCCAGAATTCAGAATAATTATCAACAATTATCATAAAAAAGTTGAAAATTGTGTGACTGAGTTATCTACGTTAGTACAAGTATTGTAAATAGCTGGAGACAGAAAGGTGAGTTCATGGTTTATTCGTACAAGTGAATTACATAAACTGTCAGATGAAATTATTGTACATAAGGTGAAGTAAAGACAGCCGCAGTAAAGTATTCACAATGAGTGTTCATAAAGATACCTTTGAAAGCAACAGAGAAAAAAACTCAAATTATTTAGGATTGTATACTTGAACCATTGGTTAGCACTGACTGTGGAAATGACAGAGAAAGTTATGCTGAAATATATACAAGGTTCCATAGTGTATGTGATCCTGAACTATGCAAAAATAAAATAATTTTATATTTGCAAAATTAAGACAGCAGGAACTTGATTATTTTATCTGAAAAAGATGAATTTATCTTTTCAATAGTGTGCCCTAAATGAAAATATAAATCGGTTTCGGTTATCGAACTGACGTAATTATATTAAAGAATATTGGATATCTTAGATTGTCTAGAACTTGTTCTACTAAAATCCAATGAATTACATTATTCTATAGTTTAACAAGTAAAACTAAATATACAGGAAATCTGTTAAATATAAGAATTCCCCTACGGGCAAGAACTATTGACTATAAAAGAGTTACCGCTAATTCACAATATAAATATTGATTCACATCTTAAAGGCCTGTCTAACATATAAGATGAAATCCCAAACTTGCCCTGTTCGAGAGCTGGGTAAAGCTTCAACTAATTTCAACAACATGTAGACCACGGAAAAGCTAAACCAATGATGATTATAGAACAACAATAATTCTATAAAACATGTTGAGAAAGTTTCCGCTGCTCGTTTAGCGTTTAGCCTGTAATTAGTTGACGTTATCGAGGTTTGTAAAGGGATTGTGGAAACTATGGACGCTGTATTAATGAGTGAAACTTGGAAGAAACTGTAACATCTTGACACCACTACAGTATGGAATAAAGTTACGGAGGATTGATTACCGAGAAACTTGAAACAACCTCCAATATAAACAGCTGGCTTATTGATTAAATATCGATAACAAGAATGTGAGTATAGATACAAGAAAAATCTCAGAATCGAATATTTGTCCATGTATTAATATTTCTTCTAGAATATTTTCTTTTCGAATTGTTAACATTCGAAATATATTCTATAGAAACTAACCTCAACAAGCATTTAGTTCTGTATCGAAACGGGTTCATGAAACACCAGAAAAAAACAGATAGACAGGTATTTACTACTTTATTCAGTTTATTGTGTTCCCTTTTCTATTACCGAAAAAATCAAACTAAATTTCAAAACAAAGTTTTTTATTTAACATTAAGTTTATAGTAGTTTCAAGTAAATATTGTTCCTTCACTGAAAAACCTAAAGTTTGTTAATTGAATAAAGTTCACATTTCAGAACACCATTTCTATCGGCGATAATTCAGATCCTAAGACGTTGTGAAAATAAAAACATATATAAAGTGTTATTTAAGTTGAGATAACACCTCATATTGTGGATGTTGTTAAAAGTAAGTTATTTAATTAACGTTAATGACTTTTAAAGGATTGGGAAAATTCATTCGTGATGACGAGAATCTTTATTGAAGTGGAAATGTATCTCAAGACGTTTGGTTTGGATATTGAAACTTTTATTAAGATAAAGAAGAGAACAACATTTCCACCTTATTAGGTCATCTTCATGTTTTTAAAGAGTAAGAAACTTTCTCTTTGTTAATCTGAGGACATTTATGTTTTAAGACATCTATTAATTATTTGATTACTGTTGTAATTGGTTTCAATATGCACTACAAATTAGTCTATATGTTTAATTTGTTTATTTATATAATTCTCGTTAAATATTCATATAAACCACGTATATATATATATCACTGTAATGTAATGTAACAAATAATATATCACACACTCTATTACACTTATGAATCTCCTCTTCTAACAGCTACTTGTAAAGTAGAAGTTAAAATGTTTTATTCTTACCCTTTAATAAAACTGAAGATTACTTGTACTGCACAAACACAGTTATCCTCTCTATTCTCCTGGCGACTTCTCGATGACTTTTGTGACTTAAATCGCTAATATCAAGGGTAGGTTATTTGCAATAAATAAAATTCAGATAGCTCTGTTGCTTTCCATTAAATAAACAAGGTGACCTAAGGCCCTAATGCTTATCATTTTAATCCCAATACGTTTTTAATGCGTATAAATTTTACCTTTTAAATATTACACATTACTGAGAAACTCAATTAACCATCAGAAAGCAGCAAATTCTTTAAATATTCAACTATTTTAGAAAAGTAAAGATAACACAGTAGCTCCTTCCAAAAATTAACAAACCAGTGACGATATGACGTGATAGTTATTAAAATACCACACTATGCATTCTTATATCATGTGAGATAAAATTGACATTAGTAAAAAATACAGGATTGTGTCCCTAC
This sequence comes from Tachypleus tridentatus, assembly GCF_004210375.1. NCBI lineage: Eukaryota > Metazoa > Arthropoda > Merostomata > Xiphosura > Limulidae > Tachypleus > Tachypleus tridentatus. Next base: position 156,420,865 of record NC_134830.1, read on the forward strand.
CCTTAACCTTAAACAATTCGTTAGCTCTAACTGTGGAAATGTCAGAGGAAGATATGTTGAAATGTGTGGAATGTCCACTTAGAGTACGTAACCCCAAACGATGTAAAAATAGAATGGTTATCACTAACTCATCTTAATCTTATAAAATTAATCTTATGACATATTCCCTATATTACGGCTAACAATATGTATAAATATTATTCACTAGATATATTATCATACTCTGATGACCATTGGTTCATTAAATCAGAACTTCGTGAATACAATAAAACCGTTTGAGTTTTAACAGTTACGATGAATCTTATCAAATTCCCAATAAATTGTCACAGTGTATTCCCATATCACAGTAAAACTGTAACCATGCAGGAATTATGAAAGTGTTAACGTAAACTAAAGCCATTGTGCTCCTTCTTCTACTCTGTTTTTGTTAATTGTTGTAAAAGAAACGACCAAGAAAAAAAAATAGTATTAATTTATATTGGGACTTGAATTGCCTAATATGGAGAAATCTATAAATTTAAGTTTTATTCTTTTTAATGTTCTGGAATATAGTGACGTTTAATGTGATTCAAACAGCATAAAAGGATAGCAGAAAAGTATTTGCTTGTCCGCAAAGTAGATTTTAATCGAAGATTACAATAAAATCACATCTAATAATGATTTCTCACTGTAGATGGCAGTAAAACATCAATAGTGAGTTTAATTAGTTTTACTGCCATTGCTTTCATTTGTAAAATAAAAATCGGTGGATAGATACCATGGTATTTTATAAAAAACTGTATTATCAAAGAAAGCTTCACCTGCCACCAATTCTACTCCATATTTCACAAACTCACTTAGAGAGTTGGTTAATTAAAGGTTAAAATAGATCTGTTATTGGAGTTTTCATTTGTGTTCGTCACATGTTTTGACATATTAATAGGCTTCATAAATTAAATTACATAAAAAAATATTTTTGTATTAGAAACATATTTACCATAATTCAGACACGCAGACCACGAAATTAATATTTATTTTTTTCTATCTGGTAGGAATTGTTTACAAATCTCGGAAAAAATAACTATCACTTGGGCCAATTTATTATTCCCTGTATCACAAAGAATATTTTTTATTATTATGTTTCCAAAGATAAATGTAAACAAGCTGAAGGAAAGAGAAGAACATTTGTAACAAATAAATATATATCTTCATTCATCTAGAAATTTTCTGGAAATCTTCGTCTTATATTTTGAAAAATATATCTTGTGGTTTCTCTTATGTTTCAACTTGGTATCTGGTTGACTCTGTGTGGCCATTGTTTATTTTTCTAGTGTTTATTACGTGCTTTATCGGCCCGTTGACAGAAAAACGTAAAAACGTTTTATAACTTGGCTGTCAACTCTAATTATATTTTCGTAGGAACCGAATAAGTAACAGGACCAGATACATATGCTATGACTGGGTATAAACCTTTTAGATTTCTTTAAGAACAATCAATGTACAACTGCCACTCACATTATCCATAGTCTGCAGTTCATACTATTTGTATTAATTAATTTACCAATATTGCTGTGATAAACCAGTAAATGTTTACATGAACTAAAATGTGAAAGAAAAGAAATCCTTACTAACCACGTAGTAGTAGTCAAGGTCACTAACAGAAAAACATTAGCTGCAGTAGTACAGCATAATGTGAGGAATATGAAACACCAGACACCACAAAATAAAATAAATAGGGAATTATTTATCAGGAAATATGTAAGAAAATATAGAAGGTGCAATAACATTACTAACATTATATAGATATTATTTGTATGACAAGTGACTCTGATACTACAAAGAAGATTAAACACATAACAGGGTTAAATGGCAATAAACCTATAGCACAGAGACCTCATAGAGTTCCAGCGAAACACATGTTTGAATGAAAACAGTGAGTGAAAGATATTCTTTTAGTAGGAGTAACGGTTGTATAAGTTCCTATGAAGTACATAAAGTTTAGGTTTTAAATTGGTGAATGTAGTTACAGTTAAAGACATTTATCTGTTACGTAATATACAGGAAACTTTAGAAAGGTGAAGTAATTTTAAATACTTTTCGTCTATTGATTTCAAAGTGGGTACTGGTAGGTAATAATAAAAGATAAAGCTAAAACTACTTTTGTCTTATCTTCAAGTAAATATCAGTTCAACAGAATGTCCTTTTGTTTATGTGATACTCTTTCAACATTCCAGAGGTTAATGAATATCGTATTATAACATCTACAATAGTAATAAAATTTATGTCACTTCTATGACGTTATAGTTTTCGCTACAACTACAGAAGAACGCTTAGGAAGATTGAAACGTATATTTGATAGATTACGAGAAGAAACATCAAAATGTTAAATCAATCAAATGTCAGTTCTTGATAAAAGAAATAGAATATCTAGGTCGTTTGGTAACAACAGACGGTGTAAAACCTGACACTAAAACGTTAGGTATCCGTGAATTTGTAGGAATTTATAGAAGATTTATTCTATATTTTAAGTTATTGGCAAAACCTGAAACTAAGCTAACTATGAAGGAAGCAGAAGTCATGTGAGCAGATAAAAGACAAGGAACATTCGAGAAATTACGAGACGTTGTATTAAATCACCCTTTTTAAGTTACCCAGATGTTAGAAAAGAAGTTATCATAAACACAGCTACTTCACGCTGAGCTATAGATACGGTAACATGACAATTAGATAAAAACAGAAAACAAAACATCCTATAGCTTATCACAATAGACAGTTAGGAGAAGCTGATATAAATCACTCAGTCACATAACAAGAATGCTTAGGCGTAATGCATGGAATTTCACAAACGAAAGACACGTCCACACAGTAAAAACGTTCCATTCCAAGAAGTGCCAAATTTATCCACACCATCTCAGATAGTAGCTATGGATGTTTTTGGTTCATTACTTACTTTATACAGAGGACAAAAATATGTGTTTGTCGTCGCACTCTATTCAACTAGGTATATCGAGGCAATATGCTTGTCTGTTCAAAAACGGAAACCATTGCTGAAACATTTGTAAATAACATATCAGCTCGACACAGTGTACTCCAGCACTTACTGACGGATAGAAATAGTAACTTCCTTTCCAAGTTAATAAAAGATATTTATCAATTGTAAGGAGTCAAGAAAACAGAAATAGTTACTTTTATCCAGCTGCTACTGTATTAGTAGAAACATTCCACAGAACGTTGCTGGATATGATCTCACAATACCGTGAGAAAGATCAGAAAACCGGTAGACAGCTGGTTCATTTATTACAAAAGTGTTGAAAATTAGTCTACTCTTGAAAGTCCGTTCTTTCTCTTACATGGTAGAGATGTAATGCTACCTATACAAGAGATAATGAACCCTAAAATATTTAATCATGCAGTAGATTATGATTACAAGACTGAGCTATTACAGAGAATGCAGTTAGATTTTGAGTTAACTATTAAACATTTGATCAAAGCTCCTGAACATTGACAGAAACAAGGAAGTAAAAAGACGAAAACTAATGATATAAAATTAAAAGATAAACTACTGTTATGTACCCATATTGTTAAGAAAGGAAATACCAAGAAACTATGAAAACAGTTGGTACATGTTAACATATTAAAGAAACTAAAGAAAGGAAACTCTGTCAGAACGAATATATGACTGATGAAAACCAGTTGATGACAAAAAAAAATGTTTGTGTCTTATCAAATGATTCGAATAAACTAGATTTATCTCATGATGATGAAGAGATAAATGAAGGCCCTGCATGGCCAAACGTGTTAAGGCGTGCGACTCGTAATTTGAGGGTCGCGGGTTCGCATCCCGGTCGCGCCAAACATGCTCGCCCTTTCAGCCATGGGGGCGTTATAATGTGACGGTCAATCCCACTATTCGTTGGTAAAAGAGTAGCCCTTGAATTGGCGGTGGGTGGTGATGACTAGCTACCGTCCCTCTAGTCTCACACTACAAAATTAGGGATGGTTAGCGCAGATAGCCCTCGTGTAGCTTTGCGCGAAATTCAAAAACAAACAAAACAAACAAACAACATAACTGAAACCGAGATAGAAACTAAAACTTAGAGGACGTTAATACCATATATTAGACTATGGAAATGTTGAGATCGATGATCCTACGCATAGAATATCAAGTTACGTCAACGTTCCTTTCCCCGAGGACAGTAAGTAAAGAACATGTTTCACGAGGTAAGCTGATACTGTTACCCATGATTATAACTTTAGATCAAGTTGTCCTTTATCAACCCAACCAGAATTAATCCTTATCCCTACAAAAAGACGAGTGAACTTCCTTCCCCAAGTAGTTCCACATTCACCCTAAAACAACATTAATAGAGATATTGTTAGCTCCTGCGAAGAAACAAGTAGTGTGCAAGAATGTTGTAACAATGTTGAGACATATGCGTAGTTCTAATTAGAATTAAGTAGACAATATGTGTATAATGTGTATAAATATTTTTTAACATGTTATATATTTATATGTGCGTGGGTTTTGAGACATTTGTCTTCATACGCTTTACTTGAAGACATATCTGTGTTTTACTACGATCATTATCCTGTCGATGAATGGAAACCTGGTGGCACAGAAAGTAAGTATTTTACCAGTAAAAATAAAACTGGAATGTTTTTTATTGAAGAAGGATATTTTATATTATCAGGAGATAAGTGGATAATGTTAGGAGATATACCATATTCATAGTATGTACGATTAATAGTTTGATTACGAGAAGGACTAATATCGTTCGAGAAATCTTTTCACGTAAGTAGCTGTGTTAGTTTCGATGAAAGTGGTTCGGAAAATATGACGTCATTTCATTTGTCAAATCAAAGAACAGCTATTTCATGTTTAGTAAGGATCTTACAGGAAGGATTAATTTAGAACTATTCGATGTAAGTTCGACGATATCTTATAAATACAGAATATTTGTTATGAGAATTAAAGTATATTAAAAACAGCGTTTCAATTTCGGATCGGATTACCAAAAATTTGTTTTAACAGACGCAGTTGGAAACGTTTTGAAATTTTTATTTGGATCCGCTACCACAGACGATTTACGTGCATTAAGCAAGAAAATAGAACATCAAACACAAGTATCTATAGAAATGGTTAATTTAACATGTGACTAAAAGATATTAGTTGAACCAGAAACTTGAATTATGTGACCAGGAAATTAGAAAAGTGTCCCAAGCACTAGTAAACATTACTAATTCTTTGATACATACCAAAATAAGAACTTCAAAATGCAAGAACTGAAAGGTTACATTACAATTCTAGAATTCAGAATCTGTAACTACTATTATAATTCACAGTTGGAAATAGTGGGATTGAATTATCTAAGTTAGAACAAGTATTGCATGTAGCTGCAGGTGGAAAGTTCAATTTGTACTTTATACGTACAAGTGTATTTAGAAAAAGTGTCAGATGAGAGTGAAAGGAAATTACTGCCATACTTACAATCTGTGAAACCTACTTTAAGTATGGACTGATGTGAAGACAAAACAGTTTTTGTACCAACAGATAGCAGCATAATATATAAATTTTTGTTTTTTTATTTTAGATAATTTTTTCTTTATATTTATAAAAAAAAACTTTCATTAGGATTCTTCAAAAAATGTTACATCTTTATTGACTTGTCATTGACTTTCAAATTTTTAACTTTTCTCATTTCGAGTAATAAATTTCAGTATCAAACATTTCACCATGTAGTAATATTTCTTCTGGACCGTTTCTTTTTCCAGTTGTCAACTTCTTCGGTCTTATCATGAAGTAGATTTGACCATAATATCAAAATACACAGAAATACCTATTACATTAAACGAAATGTTTCTGATGATGACAAAGTATGTTTTTCCTTGAAATAGTAGAATGTGGTATTCAACTGATCTATCTAACCGATAACATTGTAAGATAGTTGAAACTATACAATTTGCATTAATTCCACCGTATTTTGGGGAAGGGGGATCATGGAGAAATAAATTCTAAAGTAGGTTTTAAGGAATGATTGTATCGATTGTATAAAATAATGACTTTTTCTTTGTTCTTTTTTTACCAATTGTGGGTAGTAAGGAAATGATTACATATTGCTATTTTTTACAATTTAACGTTTAAAGAATACATTTTAAGCTATAAAGAGATACTAAGTGAATCCTGGAATATTATAGCCTGACGATTTTGCTAGGCCTCAAATGCCTAACGCTTTATTCAGCTTTGACGATTAACTACACGATTGAATTAAAATTCTTTCAGCTGGTACTACTAGTTCTAAAATCTTATAGTGGTGTTACATATTTATTTTCTCTTCATTAAAGGTAAATTAAATATTTAACCTTTGACGTTGAGGCCTTATTTACTTTCTGATAAGTTTATGAAGGAAAAATATCTGTTTACAACGCCTATACCTGAAGAGTGATTTTTATATTTTAAAACGATGGCAATCTTATAGAAACATAAACACACATACGATTAGAATATTACAAATTTCAATGTGTTTAATTTTTGTTAGGGGTAACTTTCCATTTTCCCTTTTTTTGTCATGTTTTATAGGGTCTTCCTTTTTACATTTGCGTTTTTCAAAATTAATATCAATGTTAAATTAATCTAATACAAGTAATGCAAGTATATGTCACCATGAGCATACACAGGAGATCATAAAATGTACACAAAAAAGGTTGTTATATGTGATATAGAAGGAAAAGAATAAACTACTCTTTCTGTTGTTCTGTTGTCATGATATAATTTACTTTCGGAAAACATGTGGATTAAATAATTATTCATAATAAACTTTTATCACCATGGGATATCTTATTCATAATATTGAGGAATCGTTATAAATACACAAGTAAGAGCGACACTTTGTATGACAACTACAAATTCAAATAACTAGTTTCTAGTTTCAGTTTATTTCTGATTTATAATAAGTTGATAAAAAACAAGGTATAAAGAACTGATTTATTGAGTAAACATGTATTTTGTTCCATTCCGAGGAAACAAAATCACTTTATTATGCATATAACTTATTATTATAGCAGCATAATAGGTTTCTCTTCTCAAGACGTAGTGAATAACAGGGGCCTGCAATGGTTTTATTGTCTTAAATTTTTCAAATGTTATACAGTAATTCAGGTTCGCTGAATACAGAAATGATAACCATCTTTCTTCATCACTTCTAGATTTCTAGAAAAGTGTCATATGTACTTTTACATTTTTTTTTTTAGGTTTGGTAACATTTTGTTTGGCATCTTACCTATTGTCGTCGTACCCATGAGAAACACACCTCTAGCATATAAACGGTTAACAGGCGCCTGACGTGTTATTTCTGGATAGTATCTGATTGTGGGTGCACCTTGATACTTTTTTCTTTTTAGTATTATTTGTTCATCGTTATGGCTACAACAAGTCGTGTAAATAATCCAGATATATTCTATTATATATGTCGTAAATTTGTTGAAAGGAAGCAACGGCAAAACTTTAGATTTCTCAAAAACATGCAAGGATGCAATACTCGGAATAAAAAGGAAAATTCTTATCCAATCTTCTTTTTGTTATAAGACCTGTTATTAAGACCTGATGTAGCTGTATCTACTATATCAGAGACTCTAGATACAGTATTATCTGATTTTGAATCTGATATCAATAGAAATGTTAACAGGGAGTGTTTTCAACCTGAAACACCTGGTGAACCACAGCTTTTCACACAAGATAAACTTATTAATTTGGTGATAGATTTGAACCTTTTGAAAGATTCTCCAGAGACTATGAATTACAGGTTTCAGGCTGAGAGTTTACTTTCTCTAATGACATCACATTACTGCGACAGAAATAATGAGAAAGAGTTTTTTTTTTTTACACGAAGATTCAATGGTTTATTGCACTAATATTGCACAATTAATACCAACTCTAGGAACTGCAGTATATGAGCAAAGTGAGTGGTGATTGTTCACTGATTCCTACAAAAGAAGTCTGAAAGGTGTTATACACAATAGTAGGATATATGTGTCTGTTACTATTGCTAATTTCGTTCATACTAAAATCTTGAACGTCTTAATAAGGTCAACTACAAAGAACATCTACTTAGTGGATACTTAAAAGTTCTTTGCATGTTGTAAGGTTGGCAGTCAAGTTATACAGAGTTTTCATATTTTTTCTATGAATTAAACAACAGAACATGAAAGTTTCAGCTAACGTAACGTAACCTAAACTAATCTGAACTCATACTTTTTGTGTAAATGGTACAGAAACGTACGTATTCAACATTGGATAAGGAAACAATAGCCACACATCATCAGCCTGACACGAGGTTGATAAATAAAAGATAGACCACAACAAGTAGTTATAATAAAGAAAGACGAGTATTTCACAAGAAAAGATGAAGAATACTTTCAGCATAACCAACTAACTAACAGCTGACATCAACGTATTTTACCAAATCGTAGTTTAATGAACATAAGGACAGTAGGAAGTGTTATATAGTTTATTCTACAAGTTAATTATCGGTTAAACAGCAACACAACTCACTTAAGACAAATAGTTGTATTTGTTGCATGGTATCATTTAAATTACTCTAAAATTAATTTCTGATGATAAGATACCAAATATCATTATGGGAGATATTTTGTGAAATAAAAATTGATAACAAAGTGTTTAAGAAATATCCAAATTTAGTACAACAAAATTCCCAGTAAAACAACTCTGTGATAAATGTTCTAATCATATAAAAAACAAATAGGAGGAATATACTGAATTTACCGCTAAGCTGCGCAAGTGGTTTCTGTCACAACACCTGTAAAATAATGTTTATTTTGACTAGATTAACCAAATTAATCAATGATTTGTAATTTATATTACATTTATTAATACAAGTTAAGCTAAACGGTTTAGACTCAGGATGAATAATTACATTTAATTTATGTTCTAACTAATCTATCATATCATTTTTCGACACATATCTGGTGATTCTTATAAATGATTTTAAACATATTACGTTTCTGGTAAAAACTATACATGATAAACAAGACACTGTCTTTACATGTATCCAACCTTTGTTCAGCTTAGAAGTTGAAATCCAGTACACTTTGGTATCAACAAATGAATCTAAATATTATAAAACTACACGTGGGGTTTTTCTTCAATAAACGTGTTGAATTAATTTCGTTATTCAAATATTTTGTCAAATATATCAATCAGTATAAGGAAACGAAGCAAGTTTGTAAAAACTGAACTTCTTAATAGAGAAACTAAGACTTTCCTAAATAAAAATGATGGTCAGATAATTTTTGAGAATTTGAAAATGATCAGATCATAAATAAATAAATTCATACATTGTTGATATTAACATACTCACTTACCAACACCAAGAGATGTAACAATAATAAACCATACTTGTTTGATGTAACTTGTTACAAAAGCTTACGTCATGGATACGAAGACAAATTCAGCTTACAAATTTACCTTGTTGAGACTTCACTGTATTATGTATGAGAGGCTAGAGTATGGAACATGAAATATAATTATAAAATTCAGTTTCATTGATGTTTTTGTTGTTTTGATACAAAGCTACATCCTGGACTATCTCAAACTTGACCAAAGCGGAGAATCAAATCACAGAGTTTAATACTAGAAGTCTGGAAAACATGACCGTAAACTTTCAATTTAGTAATATACAGATATTATCATACGTGTTGTTAGTTGTTATAATTTTCTAGGGGTGTGTAGAATATCTCTTATGGTAGTTTGTGCATTGTAATGTTCACAATATTTATCAGAACACATTTAGCGATACGTCAATGAAACACGTAAACTGTTTGTACTCAATCAATGCAATAAACATCTATTTTTCAGTTGTGGCCTAGCGGCTCATAAAACTGCTCCGAGTTCTCAAATATAAAACGTTTTCCTCGCAACCCCGTTATCTCTTGACTGATTTGAGATCTAATTATAGTTTCGGACTTTAAAGGGCAAACCCTTTAAGTGTTCTATTTGACCATGTCCAAGGTCTCAGAGGTTAATTTACTCTAGTCATGCCCAGAAGAATTTCAAATTGAGGGTAGGTTAGTAGTGGTCGTAATAAGTAATCAAATGGAATCGGCAGTCAGCATGTTCCACACATGGTATTACTAGCACACAAAACTATAGTAAATAGAAAAATAGAGGAAAGGTCTCTATATTAATTAAGTTAAATCCTGTCGAAAATAATTTCAAGTGCCGCAGCTATTGAAGATTCCCAGTTGCATTAATTCATCGTCTTCATACATATTTTAATAGTTTATATTACTTACAGAAACATATTTGTACAGTTTGACCTATTTAAAGAAACATACTTGGATCGTTTATGTTAATTACAGAAACATCCTTGTATAGTTTATATCATTCACCGAAACATACCTGTTAAATTTATACTTTTTATATTTATATAAAATTTATGTTTGTATAGTTTATACTATGCTAGAGCCCATTGGACTGCCGATTCTTTATAATATAACATTAACGCTCAAGTTTTCCTGAGTCAGGACTGGAAATATATTCTAAAGAAACTACCCTATGTAAGCATATGATTTTATATCGAACTTTGTTACTGGTACAGAAGAAACACACAGAAAAACAAATTCACGAAAAATTTCTTTTAAATATAATTTACATTTCATTTTTTATTCTAAAAAAAATTCAAACTTAGTTTCAATTCAAAGTGTTTTTTTAATTCACAATTCAGTTTACAGTAATTTCAATTAGAATTTGTTCTCGTACTACATAATTTTTTGGTTCTTAATTGAATGAAGGTAAGATTTCAGGACATCATTTTTACCAACGAGAATCCGGATCCTAAGAAAGTGTAAAATTATAAAAACTTATCAAGTTTCATATAAATTGAATTAATATCACATAAAGTGTCATGATGGTGTAAGTAAGTTATTATTTAATTAATTTTAATTAATATTAAGGGATTTTGGTATTTCATCTTTTAAGAAAACTATAAACTATATCCCACATGTATTTAATTAATTTTGTAATTGGTTTCAACAAACCCTGACTTATATATATATAAAACTGTTCTACTTTAAGTTTAATTTTCATTAAAAGTACGTATAAATATATATATGTATATACAAAAGTTGGATCTTGTGTAATACGTGGTTTAAACCCTGTCTCCTATATAAATCTTTATATAGTTATCGATGATTTTGGTGACTTTAATCGCTAACATATGGTGTAGGTTCTATGCGATAAACAAAGTTTAAGTAGGTCAGTGTGAAGCAATGTATTAAGTAAACAACATTACCCAAGGTCCTTGTGTCTCTCATTTCATACTTAACACGTTCATTAATGTGTATAAATTTTAAGCTCTTACACATTACTTAGAAAACCAATTACTTATATTAACCTATAATTTATAACTTATATTTTCACTGGTGTGAGTCCACAGACTTCCCGCTGTGACACTTGGGGATAAATGTTGGTCAATCAGTAAGTTTCTGACCAAAAATTGTAAACTGTTTAATCATTTTACTTCCTTTCAATTTTGTATTCCTGAATTGGCTTGTTTCTTCTTTTAAATTTCACACAGGGTTAAACTAGGGATATCTTCGCTATCCGTCTCTAATTTATCAGTAAAAAGCAACTATTTGGCTATTATATTACCAACAAATAGTAGTACTGACCGTTACCATTATAACTCCTCTACAACTGATAGGGTGAGCATGTTTCGTATGATGGGTATTTGAAGCCACGACACTCACGCAACGAATCGAGCGGTATGACCAGGTAGTTAAAGTTTTTAACATCCTTACGAGAAAAGTGAAACTTCACAATATTTATATATTAAAAGTTTTAAATACTCAATAATATATATATTCACATGAACTAACTGTTACCATTTATCCTCTGCCATTACGATTTCCTGCACCCACATTTTGACCGTCATTCTTTGTTAGCTCACTATCCAATTATGACCATTTAAATAATCTACTCTCCTATTGTGGAAAGTATGCGTGTCCAAAGTTGTTTTTTTTACACAGTCGTATACTCAAACACACAAATATATTGACTGATTTATCGCATAGCATTTTTCCCTTATAGCTTTTAACTTTTATTGAGAGTTATTTTTAAATAGATTAGTTTAAATTAAAATCAAATAAAATTATTCATTTCCGAATAAGATGAGAACATTTGTCACACTGATGTTTTACTGGGAATTCTGTTATACTAAATTTGAATACCCTTTTAATAATAATGTTGTGAATATATATTTCACTAACACTATTCTATAATGAGATCAGGACTCTTATCATAGGAAATTAATTTTAATTTAATTATCTCACATATAAAAGATATATCAGATTTGGTTTTTGGAATTTCGCACAAAGCTACTCGAGGGCTATCTGTGCTAGCCGTCCCTAATTTAGCAGTGTAAGACTAGAGGGAAGGTAACTAGTCATCACCACCCACCGCCAACTCTTGGGTTACTCTTTTACCAACGAATAGTGGGATTGACCATCACTTATAACGCCCCCACGGCTGGGAGGGCGAGCATGTTTGGCGCGACTCGGGCGTGAACCCGTGACCATCAGATTACGAAGCGCACGCCTTAACGCGCTAGGCCATGCCAGGCCCTAAAGATATATCAAACTACGTATTTATATAGTGGGATAATATGACGCAATCATACTTAAGGCCACATCTGTGATAAACAAAACATCTATGACGCAAATTGATATTTAATAGTTTTTAATTAATAACAAAAGACGTACCTTATATTTGGCTTTTACCCAGATGAATTATTAAACAAAGATAAATCAGTTCGTGGAACAGTAAATTACATTTTAATAAATTTATCATTACATTAAGAACATGTTTCAGGTAGTTTTGGTTATATTATGTGGAAATATTTGTTAATTGTAAAGTAAGAAAAAATGTTGAGGTTCGGTAAACATCAGTTAACTACCGGTTTAGTAACTTTTTTATCTGAAACAACGTCTAGAAAAGTAATGGTTGATCTGTATCAAAAGACTGGAAATCTATAGATAAGTTACATTTCTCTCTCGCTTATTTCCTCTTAATAGCATCTTAAATTCTCCATTTACAAAACTTTGTTTTGTATTTTTGCCACCATAACAATATTCCTTGACGTATTATGCTACCAACATTTTGCTACCTGAACATCAGGATAATGCTATCTGCATCCTGTATTGTAGACGGAGACGTTCTACTAAAATTATTATAATAATGGCTCCAAGAAGATGGGAAAATACCGGTAATACCATTTGTAAAATGTTCCTTTTTTGTTTAAAAATATCAATGGTGAAGAACACCGTATCTGTATATAGTTAGTAATTGTTAACTGTTGTTAGTCAAACATATTCCTGAGTTAGTGAAGACAAAAAGTGACCTTCTATAAAATCACCTAGCACAAAATGTAGTTATTTGTTTTTAGAACAAGTATCAGGTGCCGTTCACTGATGTGGTCATTCTCATCTACTCGTGTTTTTAACGGTAAAGAATGTTTTAGTGTTTATATCAACATTCTAGAACTTAACAATAGATTTAAACTTTGGTTTTGATAATGGCTACTTATGAGTATGAATATCAAATTGTGAGATAGACAGAATGCTTGCGTGTGAAAATCATTCAGTGTCACTAGACACATTATTTACGCATGTATATAAATCCGTAAGAACAGACAGATTATTCAAGTGTGCATATCAAATCGTGTGAGTGGACAGGTTATTCATGTGTTCATATCAAATCTTGTTAGTACATAAATTATTTTCGTGTGAATTTCAATACACAGTCAACATAAAATAAACAACAAATAAGTATGGGATATGATATGATATGCAAAACATTTTCACAATATTAGAAATGTCTGGAGAAATAACAATCAAAGATATATACATGTGACCCCCCAGTGGCTTAGTGGTATGTCTGCAGACTTACAATGCTAAAAATTGGGTTTCGAGACACGTGATGGGCAGAGCACAGATAGCCCATTGTGTAGCTTTGTGCTTAACTTAAAACAAAAGCTATATTCAGCTATATAATTTTGTTAACATTCTGATATTTTCTTCAATACTTATGTTGATCATTAAAATTCGAAGACTTATAAAAAAATAAAACATTTTCTCCCGTTATACAGAAATGTTATTTACGTAATATTATAGTTCGGTAATCACTTTTAAAGATTTGAAATTACATGTTCCTGTGACATAAGAATGCTATTACATTCTGTATCTATAGCAAAACGTTCTTTATTCAAATAGCTTGTAATACAAGTTATTAAAATAACGGCAGGTAACGACCAATCATCGTGGTTTTATTTACGGTCTCGAGCTGTAATGTTTGAATAATGAAACTATGTAGGCTTGTTGTATTTTATCCGCGTATACTGATGAAATCTCCTTTGTTCAATGTGTTTCTTTACATGTTTCATAGTTACTTTGTCGTGTGTCAAAAAGTAAAATTAATATTAAAACGATTTTTAATAAATAACTCACATGAACTGCTTTCTAGAAGTATAAAAATCCACCTGGGTTCAGCGTGTCGGTAATTAAAAGCATCTTTTGCTTGTGATATTAGATTTTATAATCCAGTTAAAACACAACCAATTGACCTAATTTAGAAACATCACTCTTTCATTTGAATTATATTTGTTACTTTAATGTCTTCATCAAATTACAATGTTGGAACAAATAAACTATATATTATATTCTTATTTTGTCTAGACTTACAGCAAATATTGTGTATTTACTCATGATATCTCTGCAGAAACAACGTTCTAACCCTTTAGGTTATGAAATCCCTGTGGATCAATTTTGTAAAAACAAGGATCTAATCTTTTTTATTATGACGTACCTATAAATCGATGTTGTAGAAACAACGTACTAACCATTTTGGTTACGTGACGATTATGTAATGCAACTTTTTGTTTACAACATAATGTCTGTTGATTTCAGTTAAGTCTTTCACAATAAAAATGTGTTCACCGTGATATGCTTGCCTATTCTACATTAACAGTGGATCAGAGTGTTATCGTTTAATATACTGCTGAATTGAGTGGATTATTGTTTCATATACTGTTGAATTGAGTAGAATATTGTTTACTATACTGCTGAATTGAATGGATTATAAATTGGGAGGCATATTGTTCAATATACTGTTGAAATGGGTGAATTTTTGATTAATAAATATGCTGTTTTATTGTTATTGTTATTCTTTTACTCTCTTCTTCTTTGGATTGTATTAAAAAGAGCTACTAATATCAGTATTTATGGATTAGTAGTAACATGTATTTATCCGTCTAGCAACAAGATGCTAATCATATTTACAGCAAATCTAACCACGTATATCACACTATGACATTTCAAAGCTGGACATACCTCAATAACTGTGTGAAAACGACTTTATATGTGAACACAAGCAAATCCAACCTTACAAATAAATTAGTTTTTGTATTTTCTTCCCATTTTATATATCAAACACCCTCTTACTCGGTTAACTGACAATCTAGAAGACTTTGCATGCGCAATTTAGAGATGAACTCAATGGCTTTTACGGCAGATACACTGAAAGTCTAAATAGTTAGCGGAAAATGATGTGTTTTGATGTCCTTTGACTGTATGCTCTAAACATTACTCCTTACACAAGTTACTACACGTTTACAACGGCTCTCCAATAATGTAATTCCAATGTATTTATATATAAAAGCATGCAGTGCACCTCACAAAATATTTCAGTTAATGACAAACGTAAAGACATAAAAACCTTCTTCCATATCTGTTTTGACGGTAAATGAAGTATACTGATGAATCTATCAAGTCTATGACAACAACCCAGGTATTCTGAAGTGGCTTGTTTTATTGTATTTCTATCCACTATCAAAACTACAGCTCTAACATCAGACAACTTTCCTATATCAGACAGTTGGTTAAGACACTCAACTCGCAATCCGAGAGTCGCGGGTTCGAATCCCTGTCACACCAAACATTCTCGCCCTTTCAGCCGTGAGGGCGTTATAAGGTAAAGGTCAATCCCACTCACTATTCGATAGTAAAAAAGTATAAGATATTCAATTGTTGTCAGTTATGAAGACATAAATAGAGAGGCTAAGTTCTTATGATCCAATATCCAATAAGAGTCTGTGCTATGTATAAGAGATTCAATTGTTGTCAGTTATGAAGACATAAATAGACAGGCTAAGTTCTTATCATCCAATATCCAATAAGAGTCTGTGCTATGTATAAGAGATTCAATTGTTGTCAGTTATGAAGACATAAATAGAGAGGCTAAGTTCTTATCATCCAATATCCAATAAGAGTCTGTGCTATGTATAAGAGATTCAATTGTTGTCAGTTATGAAGACATAAATAGACAGGCTAAGTTCTAATAATCCAATATCCAATAAGAGTCTGTGCTATGTATAAGAGATTCAATTGTTGTCAGTTATGAAGACATAAATAGACAGGCTAAGTTCTAATAATCCAATATCCAATAAGAGTCTGTGCTATGTATAAGAGATTCAATTGTTGTCAGTTATGAAGACATAAATAGACAGGCTAAGTTCTAATAATCCAATATCCAATAAGAGTCTGTGCTATGTATAAGAGATTCAATTGTTGTCAGTTATGAAGACATAAATAGAGAGGCTAAGTTCTTATCATCCAATATCCAATAAGAGTCTGTGCTATGTATAAGAGATTCAATTGTTGTCAGTTATGAAGACATAAATAGACAGGCTAAGTTCTAATAATCCAATATCCAATAAGAGTCTGTGCTATGTATAAGAGATTCAATTGTTGTCAGTTATGAAGACATAAATAGACAGGCTAAGTTCTAATAATCCAATATCCAATAAGAGTCTGTGCTATGTATAAGAGATTCAATTGTTGTCAGTTATGAAGACATAAATAGAGAGGCTAAGTTCTTATCATCCAATATCCAATAAGAGTCTGTGCTATGTATAAGAGATTCAATTGTTGTCAGTTATGAAGACATAAATAGACAGGCTAAGTTCTAATAATCCAATATCCAATAAGAGTCTGTGCTATGTATAAGAGATTCAATTGTTGTCAGTTATGAAGACATAAATAGACAGGCTAAGTTCTAATAATCCAATATCCAATAAGAGTCTGTGCTATGTATAAGAGATTCAATTGTTGTCAGTTATGAAGACATAAATAGACAGGCTAAGTTCTAATAATCCAATATCCAATAAGAGTCTGTGCTATGTATAAGAGATTCAATTGTTGTCAGTTATGAAGACATAAATAGACAGGCTAAGTTCTAATAATCCAATATCCAATAAGAGTCTGTGCTATGTATAAGAGATTCAATTGTTGTCAGTTATGAAGACATAAATAGACAGGCTAAGTTCTAATAATCCAATATCCAATAAGAGTCTGTGCTATGTATAAGAGATTCAATTGTTGTCAGTTATGAAGACATAAATAGACAGGCTAAGTTCTAATAATCCAATATCCAATAAGAGTCTGTGCTATGTATAAGAGATTCAATTGTTGTCAGTTATGAAGACATAAATAGACAGGCTAAGTTCTAATAATCCAATATCCAATAAGAGTCTGTGCTATGTATAAGAGATTCAATTGTTGTCAGTTATGAAGACATAAATAGACAGGCTAAGTTCTAATAATCCAATATCCAATAAGAGTCTGTGCTATGTATAAGAGATTCAATTGTTGTCAGTTATGAAGACATAAATAGACAGGCTAAGTTCTAATAATCCAATATCCAATAAGAGTCTGTGCTATGTATAAGAGATTCAATTGTTGTCAGTTATGAAGACATAAATAGACAGGCTAAGTTCTAATAATCCAATATCCAATAAGAGTCTGTGCTATGTATAAGAGATTCAATTGTTGTCAGTTATGAAGACATAAATAGACAGGCTAAGTTCTAATAATCCAATATCCAATAAGAGTCTGTGCTATGTATAAGAGATTCAATTGTTGTCAGTTATGAAGACATAAATAGACAGGCTAAGTTCTAATAATCCAATATCCAATAAGAGTCTGTGCTATGTATAAGAGATTCAATTGTTGTCAGTTATGAAGACATAAATAGACAGGCTAAGTTCTTATAATCCAATATCCAATAAGAGTCTGTGCTATGTATAAGAGATTCAATTGTTGTCAGTTATGAAGACATAAATAGACAGGCTAAGTTCTAATAATCCAATATCCAATAAGAGTCTGTGCTATGTATAAGAGATTCAATTGTTGTCAGTTATGAAGACATAAATAGACAGGCTAAGTTCTAATAATCCAATATCCACAAGAGTCTGTGCTATGTATAAGAGATTCAATTGTTGTCAGTTATGAAGACATAAATAGACAGGCTAAGTTCTAATAATCCAATATCCAATAAGAGTCTGTGCTATGTATAAGAGATTCAATTGTTGTCAGTTATGAAGACATAAATAGACAGGCTAAGTTCTAATAATCCAATATCCAATTAGAGTCTGCGCTCTAAATGAACGTTACCAGCATCTTAGCGTTCTTGGTGTTTTCAATCAAAAGCTGTAAACAAATCCTCAATCCATGTGAATATTTACTTTACTTTATCAGCTTGTTTCCGAGTAATTGGTACGTGCTTCGTATGGAATGTTCTATTCTTCTTTTAAGGATAGTTATACTATCTTTATTGATTATAATATCAGTAATATAAGTTATGTTGTATCGGATGTATCGCTAGATTCCTTATCAAATTCTGATCCTTATTGGTTCATCAGTTCAGAAGCTAGTGAATATAATAACACTGTTTCACTTTTAACAGTTTTGACGAATCTTATTAAACTGGACTATAATATTGTACACTGTTTTCCTACATCGCAGGAAAACTGTAGCAATGCAGGAAATATGGAAGTGTTAACGTAAAGTAAAGCCAAAGAGCTCGTTCTACAACACTGTTTCAGTTCATTATTGAAAAGCAAAGGTCGTGTGACTCGTAGCCTTAGGGTCACGTCTAACATGCTCGCCCTTTCAGCCGTGGGGGCGTAATAAGACAGCTGCAGTAAAGAATACACTTAGAGTGTTTATAGAGATGCATTTGAGAGCAACAAATAGAATGTTTAAATTACATAGAAATGTATACTTACCCTCAACCTTTAACTGTTCGTTAGCTCTATGTGTGAAAATGAAAGAAAAAGATATCCCGAAGTGTGATCCTGAACTATTTGGAAATAGAATAATTATACTTATATTATTTTATTGATACAAAATTAAAATACCGGTAACTTGGTTAATTTATGTGTAAAAGATGAACTTACCTTATCGATACTATGCCCTAAATGAAATATAAATTGGTTTCTTTACCAAGCTGAGGAAATTAAATTAAAGAATAGTTGATATCTTAGATTGGTCAGAACTAGTTCAGCTCCTAGGAATTACGTTGTCCTCTTGTCTTAGAAATAAAACTAAATATGCATAAAATTCCAATGAATATAAGAATACCTTACTAGCAAAAGCTATTGCCAATAAAAGAGTTACAGTTAATTCAAAATAATAAACTAGATTCAAATTTTATACGACTATCAATCTTATAGGATGAAATTCGAAACTTGCTCTGTTCGAGAGCTGGGTAAAGTGTCAAGGAATGTTAAACAAAATGTATATTATAGAAGAGCTACAGCAGAAGAAAGTAGATTAGATAAGTGGAAGTTCACTTATTCAGTAATGATAACATTATGTTTGGTAGTTATACTAGTAAGTACGGTGTTATACACAGTACGTGAAAGATTGGCTTTTATGACATATTGTAAGTTGGATGTGCTGTATAAATTCAAAAAAATATCAGAACATGGCCAGTCAACAACAGAAGGTTGTCTTACTCACAGACCACTGAGGGGTTGAATTACGTGACGATAGTCCATCTGATTTTGATGAAGAGTGATTTATGATAGCTACACGTTAGTATTATTTTCGTAACTAATTGGCGAGGTTAGTTAATCGGAAGTTAAACATACAGATCAAAATTAATAGAATCAATTAATATATATGTGTTTGAGAATCCAAAAACGAAATGTTTGAGAACTAGTGTAGAAAGACAAGATTAATTTCCCACAGACGATAACAACAGAAGTTATGAAATATTACCGCAAAACAGTTAATGAATAATAGCTAAAAGAAAACCCACATTACTATAGTGTTATTCCATTAGAAGACAACGTGAACGGAGAAGTGTTAAATGATAAACTGAAGTGCGTATAAAACAGTGAAGTACACGAGTAATTACAACGTTCATGTGGAAAAAGACATTACCTGTATGAGTTTTAAGAGAAGACCAGGGAAGAACTAACACTGGAAGTAAGAAGAATGAAGACGTATCTTAATTGTCACAGATGGTGTGCAATTTGATGTATTAAATGAACTTAATATAATACAAAGTATACCTGTATTTGTCACTTTTTTCTTAATTTGGAGTTTCTTTTACGATTACGTATCATATGATTAAGCGTTATATATCTAATGAATATTATGTGATAATGTACTATCATTGAATGTGTTTACTATATATTGTTATATCTATAAGGGGCCTGGCATGGCCTAACGCGTAAGGCGTGCGACTCGTAATCCGAGGGTCTCGTCAAACATGCTCGGCCTCCCAGCCGTGGGGGCGTTATAATGTGACGGTCAGTCCCACTATTCGTTGGTAAAAGAGTAGCCCAAGAGTTGGCGGTGGGTAGTGATGACTAGCTGCCTTCCCTCTAGTTTTAGACTGCCAAATTAAGGACGGCTCGGTGCAGTGGGCTAACAACCTACTCACTTAAATACTTGTTGAAGAATCCGCAAGCGATTGCGGCCCTATGTTCCCAGATGGAATCTAATGGTTATAACTAACTAAACTAACCATATCTATGAACAACTTTATAATGAATTTATGGTATATATTTATTTACATTATTAATATTAAATTGTAAATAGTGATGTATGTAAGAGGTAAGGATGGAAAATGACATTTGTCGAGAAAATATTTATCAGAGATTTTTAACATGCAAGTTGGAGTGAGGACTCGCTAAATATTTTGGAAGCCTCGTAATATGTTGGTTAATAATAAGAAATGTGATACAGGTTACAGTGAAGTATCAGTACACACGTGTATTAAACAATGATGATTATAGAACAACAATGATTCAATAAGCCATGTTGAGAAAGTTTCTGCTGCTCGTTCATCGTTTAGTCTGTAACAAGTTTATACTAATTGATACTCAATTCATAAGGCTGGTATTGAACAAAAATCTTATTGGGTTGTGACAAAGATAAACCTGAAAAGTTTCTTTTTAAACACCTCTCTTTTCTAGCCATCATATAATGAAATCAAAATTGGCGGAAAAACTTCAAGCTACACTGGTAACATTGATAATAATTTTAAAGAAAATATTCATTCATTAATTAGACTGGCGTGTTGTTTGTTCAATTAAGGGCAAATAAGTATAGCTACCAGTTTGGCCTGCAATTTTATTTCACTCCTTTAAGTCACACATTCAGTCTTTCTTTGGCCGCACATCACTTAAACATCTAACGTGTCTTTGATTAGACTTTTTATGGATACACGTTAACAAAACACATCAAATAAGGAGGTTATAAGATCACAAGGTGTATCATTCAGAACAGAGCTTCACAGACACGTTTCCTTCTCTAAACAGTGTTAATAGGTTATTTATAGTAACGCCATGGGATTTAGACTAACAGATTCTTGTCATTAATCCTATGGAATCGACATAGATCTATCAAGCATTAACATTTTAGCTAAATGCTTAATATAACATCTTCTGATGCTAATCGTTCTTTGATTAATTTTTTTTTTTAAATATAGTAAATTTGTACAGAAAAGTTGGATGTTCATAATCATTAACAACCGACCACTGCTGTGATTCCTTTGAAAACTTGAGACAGAAACAGCTAATCTAGTTTGCTTGGCCTAACAAATATTTTTGTATCTGCACGTCCTTTCATCACATGGGTTTTTGCTCTAAATCAGCCGTTATTAATCCTAATAACGATAAACTAAAAACGGTCGACTTTTATTCGTAGGTGAAGCTGTATATTAAAAATGTAAGACCGATAACTTGCGTGACATTTTACGTAGGCACGTGCAGACATTTTCGTCAAGTGAACGCTCTTTTAGTACAATAACTTCGCATATGTGGCTTATATTTATATCCAATTAAGTTCGTAAATGTAGGTCAAAAAGGTCCACCAGTGTACGAAATTTGAACAAAGAATTCATAAAAGTTAAATATTCTTTTCCTATCAAATAAAGTTTTCAAACTTTCGGTACGAAGAAGACAAAAGGAAGAAGTTCAATCAAAGTTTTTGATGTTATATCTCATGAATTTCTCAACAGATTGCTTTATAATTTGGTATGGGAAGTAAGAGTCTGGTAAAGGGCATTCGCAAAACACATGTGATAGTTTGGGCGAACAGGGTTTTATACACATAAATATAAAGTTTGAAACTATATCAGTGTCAGAAAGAAAACTAAAAACGTTTCTATAAAGTTTGTTGCGTTGATTTGTGATTTAAATTTTTTATCAACATATCTCGAAAAGAATCTAGTTACAAAGAACGACTTTCGTATGATATAAGATCACTAAATAGTAATCGGGTCATAAAAGTTTCGTAACTCAGAGCTATGGCCTTCACTGTGATGGCGTCATTACAACACATTATATAAATTCGTAATTTTGAAGAATACTATTAACATAACCAACTAACTTAAAGCTGATATCGACCAATTTTAGCTTATTGCTGTCTAATGAAGATGAGGCTAGTGGTAAGTGTTTTACAGTTTATTCTGTAAGTTAATTATCGGTTGAACTCTAGTACAGCTCACCGGAAACAAATAGTTGTATTTGGTACATGGTATCATTCCAGTATGATAAGTGGCAAAATAATGTGAGATAAATAGACCAAAATTAAATTCTATTCATTAGAGACCTGATCTTATTACATTGTCAGTGAAGTATAAATTGATAACATAATTCTTAGAAAGGTATTCTATTTCAGTATAACAGAATTCCCAGTAAAATAATACTGTGACAAACGCTCTCGTCATATAAAACAACAAACAAGAAAATTGTGTTGAATTTCCCACCAAGCTCCTCGAGCGGAATCTGTCACAACACCAGTAAGTTTTGACGGTAAATGAAGTATACTGATGAATCTATCAAGTCTATGACAACAACCCAGGAATTCTGAAGTGGCTTGTTTTATTGTATTTCTATCCACTATCAAAACTACAGCTCTAACATCAGACAACTTTCCTATATCAGACAGTTGGTTAAGACACTCAACTCGCAATTCGAGAGTCGCGAGTTCGAATCCCTGTCACACCAAACATTCTCGCCCTTTCAGCCGTGAGGGCGTTATAAGGTAAAGGTCAATCTCACTCACTATTCGTTAACAAGCATCTTTTGCTTGTGATATTAGATTTTATAATCCAGTTAAAACACAACCAATTGACCTAATTTAGAAACATCACTCTTTCATTTGAATTATATTTGTTACTTTAATGTTTTCATCAAATTACAATGTTGGAACAAACATTTCTGTTATACTGAAATAGAATACCTTTCTAAGAATTATGTTATCAATTTATACTTCACTGACAATGTAATAAGATCAGATCTCTAATGAACAGAATTTAATTTTGGTCTATTTATGCTTTATGTTAGTGATTTAGAGTTCTAGTTGTGTTAAGTACGTTAATTATTTTATATCATAAATATATTAGGACTAAGTTTGCTACTATGCTTGTAATATTAATATAGATAAACAAAACTTAAAATGTTTTAACTTTCTTCATTACGGTCGTTTTCCAAAGGAATATTCACGATTTGAGAAACAATGGTGTTTATTTAATTCATTTGTATTTACCAAATATGTTGGTGAAATTGAAAAGAAACCATTTTATTATTTATTCTGTTTAAAGTAGCAGACACTGTACATTTGTTTCATATACTTCGGTAGAATTATTTCAAAAGCCTTTAAATTAGCGTTCAGATGAACTAAAACATTTTACAACAACAAAGTGGCTGTACGGAACAATGACATATAACTTCTTAAGACGGAAGTTACACCGTTAGAGCCCAGAAGGATTCCAATGTAAATATTTCTTATCACATGATTACCGACGAGACAATGCGAGTTTACATATGTTTGTTTTTAACAACTAGTTTCTGAAACTAATTAAAGAACTAAAAACAGTACAAATGCTAGGAATACTGACTTTTATATTCTGACCACAAACAAGTGGTTTCTTTGTTTAAAGAAGCAGACACTGTACATTTGTTTCATATACTTCTGTAGAATTATT
The DNA here is from genome assembly GCF_004210375.1 of Tachypleus tridentatus. Taxonomy (NCBI): domain Eukaryota; kingdom Metazoa; phylum Arthropoda; class Merostomata; order Xiphosura; family Limulidae; genus Tachypleus; species Tachypleus tridentatus. The sequence goes on from NC_134830.1 coordinate 156,445,196, forward strand.
TCAAATATAAATATAAAATCGTTAAACTATTACTCCTTTTAACTTTCTCGTCGAATCGTCACCTTTACGTGACGAGAGGGCATGCGCATGCCAGTAATCGAGAGGCTTGGGTTTCTGGTGGCAAGGTCGAGGGTGAGGATTCCAGGTATGAAGGTTCCTGACAGAGAACGATCCAACCACAAGACTACGATGGCCTATCCTGACGGAAGAAGGACCATAACTAGAATCCTCATCAGCAGGAAAAACGGACGAGGGTTGCAGCAGCTCATCAAGTTCCAGTCGTCTTGGTTTTCTTGTCATTGGACTCAACTTGTTGACTGTCGAGAACCGTGTGTCTTCTGGTGTGCAACACCATTTACACGTGAAGTCAACTCACTCACAAGCGTCTTCCAAGTTTAACAAAGTTTCCAACATTTTGAAGCGAAGCGAGAGAAAATAAAACAACTCCAGCTGCTACTGAAACCTCTCCTTTTCCCTGAGCTGACCTGCCTTTACTGCCAGAAGACCTGTGCAGCAAGGAATGGCTTCATTAGCTATCTCCGAACCCACGTATGAACTTGGAGGGCCATGATCCTCGACCTCGAGGGATCGCAACGACTCCTGTTAATAACTCTCAATTGCAACACAATACGCTATAATTATATAAACACGACTGTTTCAATTTTGAGACACCGATTAACATAATATTTTTTACTTTCCTAAGACAAACAAAAAATCAAAAAAGGAAAAAACAGACAACAAAGCAAATTCTGAACAACAACAAATATTCCCTTAAGTTATGATAGCGCTATATCACCGCCACTATACAAATACGCAAACTTCCAGAATACCTTTAACATGTTAACTATATTACAGCTAAGATCGTTCTTTCTCTATCGGACAGTGGTATATCTACGGACTAACAACGCTAGAAACCAGTTTTTAATACCATTGATATTTTAGAACACAAATAACCTATTGTGTAGGATTGTGCTTAATTACAAACAAACTCTATATTTATGCTAAAATTCCTTTGTATATTTATATATTACTTTAAGTAATTAATTACTGATGATAAAAATTCCATCTGAATATGGAATAGTATATAATACATGGTATAATTTTTATAAAGTGCTTTTTGACCTTTTTGTAAATCAGCTGATAGGTTGTTCATTTAATTTCTCGCAGAACTGCTAGAGGGCCTAAAATATTTGTTAACTATTGTTGCTTTTGTTGGTAATTTCAATATCATTTATTAAATCCAAGTTTTCCAAACTGAATGAGATCAGGGCTGAATAAATTTTATTATTTAAATTTCAACATATCTTTATACCCAATTAATTTCCGAAATGAAATCAAAAATTGGTTTTTAAGAATTTGTGAAATATATTTTCAGTAAGCCTTATAAATTAAAAATATTATACACACACAATATATACATACAATAACATTTCACATTCAACACAATTTCCAGAATCAACATTTGACACACTTAATTTTGAACTTTAAATTAATCTCAAAAAGAAATTAATTATTATGTTCCAAATTTTAAAAATAAATTCAGTTACATTATTTATTCTCTATTGCAAATACCTTTAGCAACAAAATTTTTAAAGATATGCAATTTTTTGTTCGGTTTCGTTTGATTTGTTTTGAATTTCGCGGAAAGCAACTCGAGCATGATCTGCGCTAGCCCTTCCTGATTTTGCAGTGTAAGATAGACGGAAGGCAGCTAATCATTACCACTTTTCGTTTGTCTTCGTTTGTTGCATGTTTGTTAGAAGTAAGTTTCAACTTAAAATGATAAAATTCGGAGCTCAGCTCAACAGTACGCAGACAGCCCATTGTTTGTGCTTGCGTTCAAAGGTCACCTATACATTGTTTTAATTTCTTTCAAATAAAAATCAAAAGTTGGTTTGTTTCATATTGTTTGTTTATCATAGGTAAATTTATGTTGTATTGTTTGTTTGTGATAAGTAGACTTGTATTACATTGTTTATAACAAGTAAAGTTGCATTATATTGTCTGTTTATAACAAGTAGATTTGTTTGATGTTGTTTGCTTATGACTGGTGAATTCGTTTTTTATTGTTTGCCTATAACTGGTACATTTTTATAATATTGTTTGTTTATAATAATAATAAAGAATTAAAGATAAGAAAGACCAAAACAAGCGTAAAAGTAATAACTTACGTCGGGTCGTTTTACTTAGGTTAAAATGAAGCGTTTTTATTCATTGTTTATATTAATATTATGATTATTAATGCCCCAGCAGTTTTTGATCAATTCTAATGGCTTATAACGTTAAAATTCAGATTTCGATACCCACAGTAGGTAAAACACAGGTGTACATTGTGTAAAAATTCTATATAGAACAGCAAACAAAAGCAACATAAGCTTATTACAGCTTCGTAAATAAAAAAAATTAAGTTAATTTGCTTCATAATATTTTTTTGAAAAATTGGAAAACGAAGTTGCATATCTTTGTACCTGTTGTTCAAAAGCAATGAGAAAAAATTTCCATTTCTCTAATGGTACTAACAGTATATGTTTACTTTCTTAGATAAGCACTTCAGTTGCTCAATTAATTATCTTAGTTTCGTCTCAACTTGTTTTCTTGCGTTGTATAGTAAGAACAAGTGGTCGTTAACGAAGCTATGACATTCCACAGAAGAAAATATAAAAAAGTCTCCAATGCGCAAGGTTCGAAGTAATTCATACGTAGAAATAGTTACAAATAGATTTTCAACCCTTTAGATAATCAACTCTGTCATTAAGCAACTTGTTCACTCTGAAAAAATTATTTAAAAGCAACAACATGATTTTTACAAAGTTTAGAAAAAAACAACAAACGAAAATGTAATAATTTCATAACTGTTATTTCACTCCATGAAACATAAACACCTTTTTATATTTTCATCTTTCCAACACATGCATTTTAATATCCATTACAAGTGCCTTTTTCAGGTTAAACCAACCACGTTAGTCATGTGGACAAAAATGAATCCTTGAGTGTTTTGCTTGATAATAATTTGTTGTTTGGAATTAAGCAGGGAGATACACAATGGGAGATCTGTGTTCTGCCAACTACATGTATTGAAAACCGATTCTTAGTGAGGTGAGTCTGCAGACACGCCGGTGAGCCACTGTGGAGAGGAAAATCGGGAAATTAGACAAAAGATAATAAAGAATAAATTGACACTTCTAAATAAACCAAAAACTGTTCAATTAGACGTGTCAATTTACACTTTTATCTGTTAGTTTTATTCACTTCTCTTCTGTTTAAGCAAGCAAAAGGAAATCAATATTTAATTTCTAGAAAAATAAAATTCATAAGAATAATCTCTTTGACCCCAGAATAATCTCCCAATGATAAAAACATCCATCAGTATAATCTTTAGAACAGGTAAGAAGAATAAAACAGACAATTGTATCCAAACATTTAAAATAATCTACATTTAACATTCATATCACATTAAACTATCATATTATTTTGCCTCAGTGAGACCAGAACTCTTGACCTTTGACCCGAAAGATTCATCCCTTACGACCTCACACTGACTATTTTTAAAGTAACTCACGAAATAGTATGTACAAATGTTTCATGTTAAAATTTAATCTGAACACTCAAGATTTTAATGTTATGTGGTCAACAATGTATAAATCACAGCATGTTTTTGTTTTTCACTCTCTTATTAGTGCATTCAGATTGTTTCCCAGAAATAAAACTAATAAAATACTGAAATGGAATTATAATCTAGTTGAAATACTCTTGGGTTTTGTTCGATCTTGAAAAACATGATTTTAACGATTTCGATTACCAGACAATGATTTTAAGTAATTTAAAGCTTTGTTGTTTATATCATTATGTAGCAATTCAAATGATATTTATGTTTAAGTGTTGTTAGAAACCAGGATAAAAAAACGGAACACTTGCTGATAAAAATCATTTAACTAAATATGATTGGATGTTGTTTATCTTGTGTTTTGACGTCAATTGTAACGTAAGTTACAAAAGAAGTGCTTTTTCATTCGTTCCAAAACATATACTCTTCAAGATACTTGTCATATTCAAAAGAATCGTGAATAAATGACGCTGAAACTTTACCTAAAGGTCGTTCCGAGTTTATTTGATCCAATTTCTGTTTGAAGCCATTAGAAAAACAATTTTAAATACATTTAAAACATTATTTTATGATGTTACTTGAGAGACGAAGTTTTCATCATCTCGTTTGCATTTAAGGGTCGAAGGGATGAGTAGAAGACTTAGTGTGATAACTGATATCTAACTAAACAACTTGTCTTGAGTTTCGATTTCGTTTAAAAAAACATGTTGGCACTTTGTACAACCCCTACTTTTAATTTCGTGAAATGTGAAGGCTCAGTCAAATTTAACAGGCTTAGTTAGGCCTAACACTGAATGTTATACGATACTCTTATATGGTTCATTTCAAAACATTCTAGCCACAATTTATTAGACTGGCCTGTTGGTTTAGTAATAGTATCTGCATATTCTAATAAAATTATTGCAATGTCTGAAAAAACTAAATCTGTCATACTTAAAACTTGACGTCAAAACATAAATCACACTTAGAATTCTTACACTTTGTTGTAAAATTTGAGTTTGAAATGTTTGTGACATATCTTCTTACGATAATACAAAAAAACGAGTTCCTATAAAAAGGAGAACATACAAAGTATAGCATATTAGGACTTTTCGCAGAGGAACCAATTATCCACCCCTAATCACCAATTATATTTTATATAATGTTCCAGGATGCTGAACGTTTCGATACCCGTGGAAGACATATCCCAAGAAGACCCTTCTGCAGTTTTGTACATAAATGTAAAGAAACAACTGAACTGTCTTGTCCAATCCAGCACCACTATCCAGTTACGGTTCATGTAAGTGGAAACAAAACATTTTTGTGAATGAATCTATGTTGACTCACTTATTTATGTTTAGTTTGCTGCCGCTGTTTAATTACGTCACCAGTTTTATAACGGATAGTGTGTGTATGTGTTTTCTAATAGCAAAGACACATCAGGCTATCTGCTGAAATCACCGACGGGTATCGAACCCCCGATTTTCGCGTTGTTAGTCCATCGACTTACCGCTGTACTAGCGGGAGACAAAGAATAATGAGAGCTATCGACTTCGTGCAACACATCTTCTGTTGTTGCAAGTTTTAATATTTGTGTCTTTGCCAGTAAATATGAAGAAACTCTCGCTCATCGTATGATGATTATACAACCAAGTTAATAGGGTTAATAGTTACGAATTTTATTTGAATGACCCAAATTATTACAATCGTCTCGTCTTACAAACATGAACCTTTTTATAGTCTTTGTTTTACTACACGGTCAAATGTTTGATACTGAGGTTTATTAATTGTTGTGACAAAGGTGAAATTTGGTTGTCAGTGACAAGTCATTAAAGGTGTAACATTTCTTGAAGAACATTTAAAAACGTTTTTCTCATATATATTAAGAATAAATTATTCTAAAATATAAAAACATTTATTTATATATGATTCTGCTCTCTATTGGTACAAATATATTTAAGATGTGTTTCACTCTGGTACTTAAAAGAGTATATTATTTTCTCTCAAATTTCTGTTAGTTCCGATAAATGATGTCAAAATATTACATTTCTGGTAAACAGTGTTCATCATAAACTAAACACTATGTTTACATGTGTCAAACTTTATTCAGTTTACAAGTTGAAACTAACTCCACTGTAGAATTAATAAAAGAGTCTGAATATTATAAAACCACACGTCAGTTTTTCTTTAATGAGCCCATTGATTAATTTCGTTATTCAAATAATTTTGTCAAAATATATTAATAACTAACTAGCCTAACTAAGCATTTGATTCTGTATCGAAACGTGTTCCTGGTAAAGAAGAAACACAGACAAACAAACAGATTTACAAAAGTTTTCTTTTAACTGTAAATCACACTTTATTTCTCACTTTATTTAGTTTATTGTTCTTTGTTTTCTGTTACGTAAAAATTAAACTAAATTCCGATGCAAAATTTATTGATATCAAAATTCAGTTTACAGTAATTTCAATATATTTTTCTTTCATTATATTACCTACGGGTTGTTCATTGAACAAAGGAAAGATTTCACAACATCACTTCTTCCGGCGATAATCCAGATTCTAAGAATCTGTAAAAAGAAAAAAAAAATCTATAAAGTTTAATATAAGTTGAGTTAAAAGCATAAAATTGTCGATGTCGTTTTAAGTAAGTTATTTAATTATCTTTAATAATTTTCAAAGTATTGGAGAAGTTTATTCGTGATGACGAGAAACCCACTTGAAACGAAAAATTATCTCAAAACGTTTGGTATGGGAATTAAAACTTTCATTAAAATAAAGTAGACAACAACGTTTCCACCTGTGTAGGTCATATTCAGGATAACAAAGAGCTGCAAACTTTCTCTTTGATATCTTGAGGAAGTTGATCTTTGAAGACAACTATACATTATTTGATTACTGTTGTAATTGGTTTCAATATGCACTATACTTTTATTTATACATATATATAGATAATTTTTCTATTCATATCAGTTCAATTTCCATTAAGTGTTATTGTATATACAACAGTGAGATCTTTTGCAAGAAATAATATATCACACACGCTATTCTATTTATGAATCTCATCTTATTTCCTTTCAGCTAATTGTGAAGTAGAAGTTAAAATGTTCCATTCCTACCCTTTAATAAAATCGAAGAATACTTATGCTGTAGAAACACAACTGTTCTCTCTCTTCTTCTTTTGTTTCTCATTTCATAACTGATACGTTTTTTTAATGTGTATAAATTTTAAACTCTTAGATACTACACATTACCTACAAAACCCGCAACTTATATTAACCATTAGAAGGCGGCAATTTTTTTATATATTCAAAAATTTTAAAACAATAAAGTTATCAAACCAGGTTTTTCCAAAAACTTAACATACCAATGACAATATGGGGTTATAGTTATTAAAAAAAACAAAGTATGCATTCTTTTATCCTGTGAGATAATGTTCATATTAATAAAAAAGACATTACATATGTCACGAATTTTGAAAATGCTGGGGTAAACTTTGACCAATGATAGGGAAAGCATGGTTTCAACCAGCGATCCTCAGATACACGAGCCGAGAGGTATGGCCTAGTGGATAAATTGATTAACTTTATTATTTGAAAAGTGAAACTTTGAAACTCTTCCGTTTTTAAATGTTGATATTTTTACTTATCTATACTAACTTGAGCATCGAAATTAAGTGAGTTGTTACCAATTTCCCTCCATTAATACGATTTTATGCGTCCAAATGTAGACTGTAATTCATTCATAGCTCACTATTCAATCTTGTTTCACTTTCTCTTCCTCCTCCGGGATCTCCTTGTCTTGCTGTTCGTGTTCCTTTTCTTAACCCATCTATTAAGTTAGGGTCACTGTCAAAAACCAAGCCTACGTTTGTGTCTCTTCTAAACATATTTTTCTTGTATCTTCAATTTCCGTTACATATTCCGAAATCTGGTTTCTTATCAAAAGCACTTTTATTCTTGAGTCTGTTAAGAGCTCCACCATTTCCCCCTACATATCCGTAACCACCATAACCATTGTGGATGTTTCGGGTTATTTTGTTAATTCCGTTTTCAGCGTAACTTCCTACATTGTAGACCGTAATCACCAAAGTAGAATGAAATTCTGTAAAAAAATAAATGTCAAAATTGATTTTTTTATGAAACTAGAACCATTAAACAACCAAGCTATTTCTTTCTTCCGTGAGGAAGTTCTATAGATCCAAAGTTATTTCACAGAGAGAAACACTTACACAAACTAGCACGATGTGAATTAGCTTATCCTATAACTTTTCCCCATAAAGATTTAATATTTTATTGTGAAATGTTCAAACATAGAACAGACTATGTATAAAATAAATAGCATTATTCATGTTTAGTCCAAATCGTTTAGCCTAATTTGTATTAATAACTGTAATAGAAATGACTTATTAATTTAGTGAATGTAGTCAACATAAAGATTATTTTACTGGTGTTGTGACAGATTCCGCGCGAGGAGCTTGATCGTAAATTCAACATAATTTTCTTGTTTGTTGTTTTATATGATGAGATTGTTTGTCACGGTATTATTTTACAGGGAATTCTGTTATACAGAAATAGAATACTTTTCTAAGAATTATGTTATCAATTTATATTTCACTAACAATGTAATGAGATCAGGTCTCTAATGAACAGAAATTAATTTTGGTCTATTTATCTCACATTATTTTGCCACTTATCATACTGGAATGATACCATGCACCAAATACTACTATTTGTTTCCGGTGAGCTGTGCTTGAGTTCAACCGATAATTAACTTACAGAATAAACTGTAAAACACTTACCACTAGCCTCATCTTCATTAGACAGCAATAAGCTAAAAGACGTTGATATCAGCTTTAAGTTAGTTGGTTATGTTAATAGTATTCTTCAAAATTACGAATTTATATAATGTGTTGTAATAACGCCATCACAGTGAAGGCCATAGCTCTGAGTTACCAAACTTTTATGACCCAGATTACTATTTACTGATCTTATATCATTCGAAAGTCGTTCTTTGTAACTAGATTCTTTTCGAGATGTGTTGATAAACAAATTTAAATCACAAATCAACGCAACAAACTTTATAGAAATGTTTTTAGTTTTCTTTCTGACACTGATATAGTTTCAAACTTGGATATCGTGTTGAATAAGCCTTATGGGGTTTATATAATTTCGTCCAAAAGTAAAATACACAGTTATTTATTTCCCTATGTTATAATCTCAATTATTTTATGCAAAAACTTTAATTTGTTTGTTTTTATTTTACACATTATTACTATTATTTTTTTGTCACATTTCAAACGAGTTTAGGTTTGGTATCGTTACGTTAAGTTATGTCAAACTTTCTAAATAAGTTAACTTAAGGCTATTTAGATAAAATTTACTATTTTACCTAAATTATACGTTACACGGTACGTCCAATAATTACTTCTTAATGATTTATTGTTCTATGTTTTACAGTACAGACAACTGAATATACGGAAGACTCAGCACAAAAACCGATGTGACTTTGCTATAATAAAAACACATAAAGACAACTTAATATAAATAAAATTTCCAAACGCTAATTGTTATTGTCAGGTACTTATTTAATAACATTTTTTTCATTGGTATAGTATGTATGATTAGCAATTAATGTTCTCATTAAATAATTTTCATTATCTTTATTATTGTTTCAATCAAAAGCTGTAAACAGATCTAAAATCGATGTGAATATTTACTTTACTTTATCAGCTTGTTTCCGAGTAATTGGTACATGCTTCGTATGGAATGTTCTATTCTTCTTTTAAGGATAGTTACACTATCTTTATTGATCATAATATCTGTAATATAATTAATTTATAATGTCTACAAGTTATGTTGTCTCAAATATATCGCTAGATTTCTTATCAAATTCTGATCCTTATTGGTTCATTAGATCAGAAGCTAACGAATTTAATAATACTGTTTGACTTTTAACAGTTTTGATGAATCTCATTAAACTGGACAATAACATGTCATACTGTTTTACTATATCACAGTAAAACTGTAACCATGCAGGAAATATAGAAGTGTTTACGTAAAGTAAACCCACAAACCCTGTTCTACAACACTGGTTCATTATTGAAAAGGAAACGATGAAAATATGTTAATAGAAGGGTTTTATGTTTGGACTGGAACTGGCAAAAATGGATAAATCTCTAAACTTAAGTTTTTTTTTAAATATTCTGAAACCGTTATTTCATTTGATAAATAAATATTTCATTTCACAGATTTCCTGGAACATAGTGCTGTTTAGTGTGACTCAAACAGTATAAAAGGAAAGAAAAAAGTTTATTTTTGTTCATGTACCCATGAGCTAAGGAGATTTTGATTTGAGATTATGATAAAATCTCATCTAAAAAAGATTTCTGACTGTAGTTGATAGTAAAGCACCAAGAGTGAATATAATTAGTCTTACCGCCACTTCTTTCATTTCTTAAAATAAAAATAGATGGCCAGATGTCATGGTATCTTCTAAAAAAACTGTATTATCAAAGAAAGCTTCGACTCTCACCAAGCCAACTTCATATCCCGTAAACTCACTTTGAAGATTAGCTAATTAAATATTAAAATTGATCTATTAATTTTACGTGAGTGTGTGGCCCAATAATTTTTAATTTGGATAATGTGATTACTGAACAAAATAATCATGAGTTAATAAATAACTTGCTTACCTGATCAAAAAGCGAAACAGAACTTTGCTAGATATGATCTCTCAATACTGTGAGAAAGATAATAAAACTTGGGAAGATCTGGTTCATTTATTACAAAAGTGCTGAAAATGAGTCTACTTTGGAAAGTTCGTTTTTTTCTATTACACGGCAGAGATGTACTGCTGCCTGGGCAAGAGATATGACCATAAAAATATTTTATCATGCAGAAGGTTATGATTACAAGACTGAGCTATTACAGAGAATGCAGTTAGCCTTTAAGATAAATAGTAAACATTTAACACAACATGCGCTACATAGAGAGAAACAAACAAATAAAAAGGCGAAACTAATGATGTAAAATTGACATATAAACTATTGTTATATATCCTTATCGTTAAGAGAGGAAACTCCAAGATACAAGAGCCTTTAAACAAACAAGTTCAATCTATTTTGAGACTAAAGAGATGTGTGGAAAAAGAAAACAGTTGGTACATGTTAATAGATTAAAGAGACTGAAGAAAAGAAACCCTATCATTACGAATATATGACTGATGAAAACCAGACAACTGATAAAAAGTTAATATTAAAGTGGAATCTCATGACTTGAATAAGCTACATTTATCTTATGATAATGAAGAGATTGTGAAGCCAGGTTAGAAACTTAAAATTTATAGGACGTTAATTCTACATTAGGTGATGGAAGTGTTGACATAGATAATTCGACGTATACCCTCTCTTGTGACGTCAACGTCCCTGTACCAAAGGACCTTGTATCAAGAGCATCTATAACGACGTAAGATGATACTTTTACCCATGATTATAACCTTAGATCACGTGGTCGTGTACCAACTCAACAAGAGGTAATCCTTACCCCTACTAAAAGACGAGTGAAATTTTATTTCCAAGTACTTGTACATAGACCCTCAAATGACATTAATAGAGTTATTGTTAATTCTGTTGAAGAAACACTTGGAATGCTAGTAGCTTTCAACAGTCTGTTAAGCCGTAGTCGTAGCTGTAATTAGACTTAAGTTGACAATATAGGATGTGTATAAACATTATTGAATATGTTATATATATATATCTTTTTGTCTGTGTGGTTATCGGACATTTCTCTTAATATGTTTCAGTTGTAGAAATATCTGTAGCTTTACTATGATCATTTTCCTTTTAGTGAGTGGAAACATGGCGGCAAATAACGTATTTTACCAGTAAGAAATAAGACGCGTATGCTTTTTATTGAAAAAGAAAATATTATATTATCATGAGATAAGTGAATAATTTTCGAAGATATACCATTTTTACAGTATGTTCGATTAATAATTTGATTACGAGAAGATGTAATATTGTTCGCAAAATCTTTTGTCGTAAGTTGTCGTGTTAGTTTCGATGACGGTGGTTCGGAAAATATTACGTCAATTTATATGACAAATCAAGTAATAGCAATCTAATGTTCAGTAAGGATCATACAGGAAGGAACTAAGAACTATAACACCTTAGTTAGACGATATCTTATCGAGATAGAAGTTTTGTTATTAGAATTAAATTATATTAAAGGTAGCGTCTCGATTTCCGATCGGATTCCACAAAAATGTGGTATAATAGACGCAGGTGGAAATGTTTTTAAATTTTTCTTCGCATAAGCAAAAACATACGATTTACGTCAATTAAACAAAAAATCGAACAACAAAGACAGGTATAGATACAAATGGTTAACTTAACAGGTCACTGTAATGAACTAATTAAGCCAGACTCCTCAATTAGATGACCAGAAATTTGGAAAAGTGTCCAAAGTCTCAGTAAACATTACAAAATTTTGATAATACTAGAATCAGACCGTCTGAACTTTATAGAGCAGGAACTAAAATGTTAGTTTTCAATTCTAGAATTCAAAATAACTAATAAAATTATTATTTACAGTTGGAAATTGTAAGACTGAATTATTTAGGTCAGAACACGTATTATGTATGTAGCTGAAGAGAGAAAGTTAGTTCATACTTTGTACGTCCAAATATACATGAAAACAAATAGTAGATGAAATTGGTAGGAAATTACTTCCGTACATACAATATATGAAACCTACAAATAGTCAATAGATTTATATGTATTACAAATGAACTTATGTAAAGACAGCTGCAGCAAAGGATACACTTAGGGTGTTTATAGAGATGTGTTTGAAAGCAACAAATAGAATGTTCAAATTCTATTGGATTGTATACTTAACTTTAACCTTTAACTGTTCGTTAGCTCTAAGTGTCGAAATAAAAGAGAAAGATATCCTGAAATGTGTAGAAGGTCCCTTTAGAATATGTAACCCTGAACATTTTAAAAATAGAATATTGTTACAAAATTAAAACACCAATAACTTGATTATTTTATGTGTAAAAGATGAACTTAATTTATCGATTCTATGCCCTAAATGAAATATAAATTGGTTTCTTTACCTACCTGAGGTAATTAAATTAAATAATAGTTGATATCTTAGATTGGTTAGAACTAGTTTAGCTTTTAGCCAAGGAATTACGTTGCCCTCTTGTCTTATAAGTAAAACTAAATACACATGAAATCCGTTGAATATAAGAATACCTTACTAGCAAAAGCTATTGCCAATAAAAGAGTTACAGTTAATTCAGAATAATAAACTAGATTCAAATTTTTAAACGACTATCAAACTTATAGGATGAAATCTGAAACTTGCCCTGTTCGAGAGCTGGGTAAGTATCAAGGAATGTTAAACAAAATGTACATCATAGGAGAGCTACAACGGAAGGAAGTAGCTGAGATAAGTGGAAGTTATTCACTTATTCAGTAATGATAACATTATGTTTGGTAGTTATACTAGTAAGTATGGTGTTATACACAGTACGTGAACTATTGGCCTTAATGACATATTGTAAGTTAGGTGAGCTGTAAGTTCAAGAATAAAACCAAATCAAACCTAGGCAACAACAGAAGGTTGTCTTACTCACAGGCCACTGAAGTGGTTGAATTATGTGGTGATATCCCATCTGATTTTGATGTAGAGTTATTTATGATAGCTGAACATTAATATTGAATTCGTAAATAATTGGCGAAGTTACCTAATCATAAGTTTAATATACAGATCAAAATTAATAGAATCAATTAGTATATATATATATGTTTGAGAAACCAAAAATTAAATGTTCGAAAACAGGCGTACAATAACAAGATTAATTTCCCATAACAAATAAAGCTATAAAATATTACCGCAACACAGTTAATCAATGATACACAAAATAAAACCCACATTACGATAGTGTTATTCCAGAAGAAGACAACTTGAGCGAAGAAGTGTTAAGTGATACATCGAAGTGCCTGTAAAACAGTTAAGTGAGAGAGTTGTAACAACGTTCTCTTCCGAGAAGACATTTCTGTTATGAGTTCAACATGAGAGAACTGATCGTGAAATAAAGACGAATGAGACGTGTCTTGATTGTTACGGATGAACTGCAATTTTTTGTATTAATTAAACTTAAATAATATATAACGTATACCACATTAATCACTTTGTTCTTAATTTGGAGTTTTTTTTACGATAAGTATTTTTGGTTAAGTGTTATATAGCTAATGAATATTATGTGATTATGTACTACCATTGAGTGTGTTTACTGTATATCATTACATCTATGAACAAGTTATAATGAATTTATGGTATATATGTTTATATACATACATTTATTTACATTATTAATATTAAATTGTAAATGGTGATGGATGTAAGATGTAAGGATCGAAAAAGTGAACTTTTACGAGTAAATATTTATCAGAGATTTTTATTAAGCAAGTAGGAGTGAGGCCTCGCTAAATATTTTTGAAGTCTCGTATTATATTGGTTAATAATGAAAATTGTGATACAGAATACAGTGAAGTATCAGTACACACGTTAAAAAAACAATGATGATCCTAGAACAACAATGCTTGAATAAAACATGTTGAGACAGCTTCTGCTGCTCGTTTAGTGTTTAGTCTGTAATTAGTTGACGCTATCAACTAATGAGTTCAACCAAGGAGAAACTATGACAGATTGACACCACTACAGAATGAGGTAAAGTTACAAAAGATTGAATACCAACAAGCTTAAAACTTCCTGAAATGTAAACAGCTCTCTTATTGATTAAATATCGATAACAAGAATGTAAGTACAGATACAAGGAAAATCTCCGGGTCAAACATTTGACCATGTAATAATATTTCTTTTACAGCGTTTCTTTTCCGAACTGTCAACACTCGATATATATTCTACAGAAATTAACCTAACCAAGCATTTGATTCTGTATCAAATCGTGTTCCTTGAACAGGAGAAACACACAGACAGGCAGATTAACGAAAGTTTTCTTTTAACAATAAATTATATTTTATTTCTCACTTTATTCAGTTTTTTGTTTTATGTTTTCTATTGCAAAGAAAAATCAAACTAAGATTCAAGTAGAGTTTTTATTTCCTAATTAAGTTTACAGTAATGTCAAGTGTACATTTTTCTTGCACTGTATAACCTTCGGGTTTTTTTTTGAATAAAGGTGAGATTTCAAAATATCACTTTTACTGGCGATATTCTGAATCCTAACAAGCTGTAAAATTAAAAACATATAAAGTTTCATATAAGTAGAGTTAAAAGCACAAAATTGTCGATGTTGCTATTAATAAGTTCTTTAATTAACATAAATAATTTTAAAGTATTGGGGCAGTTTATGCGGGATGACGAGAAACCCACTTCATCTATTACAACTGTATTTTAGTTATGATAAAAGATGTTGTAGATGAGATTTATGTCTATACATTTTGTTGAAGAACAATATATTCCTGCTACTGTTATTATCGAGTGGTTTTCAAAGAGGATATCAACCATTATATTTTCCTTCCTGCTGTTCATTTGGATTTCAGTAATGGAAAGATGTTTTTTTTTTTCATATAATAACATAATTCTTCTGTTGGTGTCTTGATTATTTCTTATATTTCTTCTTATTGACGTGTAGTTACATATTTTAAATCTATTCTTAGGATAAATTAGTGTTACACTTACAATAAGAATATCAGGGTTAATATCTTTTATTAAGTCTTCAATCTCGTGTTTCTTGGAAGCAAGTGCACCTTGGATGTTGATGGTTAGAACTGTATAATTAAAATTTTAGCATGTATTCTGTGATTGGTTGATTAGTTACGGTATATGTGATGTTATGTGTTTTTGAGCTATGTCTATGAATAGGTCTATGCTTTATTTCGATAAGGTTGGTTTTGTAAATTCTGTAATGAACTCTGTAACAATGTTTTTAATTAAGTTTAATCCTAGACTTGTTTCATCGTTTGTGTTTTCTTCACTCTAAGATTGTTATTTTTTTGGTTGCTTGTTGTACTTCTGATTTTGTTAAGTTATTGTAAATTGCTCACTGTTTTGGTTGAAGTTTGTTGTTTCTTTATTGGTGGTTTTGTTTGTGTAGTGTTTTCTTTCAACATTTGTGCATATGTAAATGGACCTGTAGTTGTGTGTGTTTGTGGTATTAGGTGTGTTATCTTGTGTTGGTTTTATTGTTTTTATATCATAAATGCGTTGATTTATCTTTTTATTTGTCGCATCCTTTATAATTTACTGTTTGTGTTTCCCAGAGTTCAGCAGTTTGGTTCAGCTTGATCTTTTTTACATGGAGTTATGTGGTGTTCACCGCCACATCCGCAACACCTCGGTGTTGTCTGACATGCCGCTGAAACGTGTTCATATCGTTGGTAATTATAACACTGTGTAATTTCTACTGCTGGTGTTTTTAGGTGTTCAACTTGGAATTTTTGGTACCACAAAATGATACCATTGTTTATCAGTTCCAAGATATTGTAATATTGTTCCATGTCAACTCTTACTAAATTTGTTGGTTTCTTAGTGACCTTGGAGATAATTCTTTCCACTTTAGTGTATGGTATATTTAGTTTATGTAATGTTTGTTCAATATCCTATTTTGTTATGGAGTAGTGCACCCTACTGATTACTATTGCCTTAGGCTCTGGTTTAATTCCTGGTAAATATATATTCATGTTCCCATATGCGAAGGCGTCCTTGGGCCATTCGTTAAATAGTTTATTAACGTCAGCAGCTCCTTGACCTCGGACAAGGACACCGCTTCTTAGTAAACGCTTGACGCTAGCTGTTTCAACACCTGGTTTACATCTGCTAATTTCCGCTGCTAGTTGCGGTTGATTATATGTGCCAGGCACACCTTCAATAATAGTAGAATAATTGGGTGTTTTGTTTTAAGTGGTGTGTTTTTGGTTGTGTAGTTTCATTTTGTAATGAATTTCTACTTTTTATTTTCAACACTACTAGAGTAAACTTTTGGTTTACATTTGTTTGTTCATCGCTTTGTTCTAGATTTTTTCTCCTGCATTAGTTTTTGCGTTAGTAACATCATTCGTATTATTTTTAGTGTAGGAAGGAACTATCTCTACCTCTGTATGAGAATTTTCTTCTCCTTCATCTTCGTTTTCAGAATTTTCACTTGAATTACGTAACTCTTTTTCTTTCTGGTTTTCGTTTTTCTCTTATATTCTTTTTATTGTTTTCTTTATCACATTACAGAGATGTTAATTTTGCTTTTGCAACATTATAAAGTGCCAGTAACGGGGAGTTTTTTTTCTAAATTCTAAATTAATTCTAGTTTTTGGCCACCAAGCGAAGTAGACTCACTTTGTTTGTTTTTCAGGCCATTCGTTGTGGATGTTTCTTCGTTTTCCAGAGTCATGGTTGTATTCCAGTGGTCAGCATCGCTTTTTCCTTGGCGACCCGCGCTTTCTTCGACCCAGTTGGATCCGTCTCTTTTTCCTTCTCATTCAACTGGTGCTGTTTCTTACAGTATGGGTAATTATTTTTGTCCAAGTGAGTATAGTAATTTATCTTTGTTCAGATAAGTGAAGGTGGTTGTCGCAGGGAGAGGGTTAGAAGTTTTCCCTACACTATTCATATAAACTCAAGAGTTTGCAGAAAACTCGCCTATCTCTCAGCTCATAATCGCTAAAAGTCCCCGACGTTCGACTCGTAAACGTAGTGCCGCAGGTTGGAATCCTGGTCGCACCAAACATACTCGCCCTTTCAGCCGTGGGAGCGTTATAAGTAACGGTCAATCCCACTATTCGTTGGTAAAAGAGTAACCCAAGAGTTGGCGGAGCGTGGTGATGACTACCTGCCTTCCCTTTTGTCTTACACTGCTAAATTAGGGACGGGTAGGCGAAGACAGCCTTCGATTAGCTGTGCGCGAAATTCAAAATTCAAAAACAAAACAAGCAGTTGAGATGTTAATTCTGATAGTTCCAGTAAGACATAACTAAAAACACATCTTTTACTATTAAAAGCATTATTTGATAAAACAAGACGAAAACCAAAATAGCCAAGGGCACTTCAAAATCTGTTAAACAGAATTTGAGTAAATTAGTCTACGAGACCATTTTTGTGTCCTTTTTACTACCTATATTTTCTTACACCACTAATATCAGCCGTAGGGAGTTGGTATATTTAATAGAATTTTATTAGTATTCAGAATTCCTATCAACCTACCTTCAATTAAAATTATTCTAGGCAGGATTACAATGAATTAATCTATGATACTTTTGGTACGATCCAGTATACCAATCAAAATTAGCTCTCAAATCGATCAAGAGGTGATGAAGATATGCGTTAGAAGTTTGTACATAAAATATTAATAAAATAATAATAATTTTGAGCCGTTTTATAAGCCGATGTGCTGCAGATGAAAAAAACATATGATATGCATATTTTAAAATAAACTTGCCACTTTGTTTTTCATGTAGTTTTGTTTAAAGTGCGCATTAAAGAATAGTATTAGAACAAATGAACTACGTAATATATGTATATTTCAACTGGAGATTCGTAATACTTCTCTAAACAACTGGAATATCAAATCACGTCAGTAATAACACATCCAACTCCAGCTGTCATCAACAATTTGTATAGAATACACGTGCAGTGGGGTCTATTCGAGATTTTATCTACATTTAGAGCAGGTTTTCTGGTTTAGTTGTGACATTTTTTTACTTGAAACGTATTGACCTTTTGTTTTATCTATCCACATTCACTTGTTAAAACGCGCTGTGCAGAAATCTGTACACACTGGCTTATGATCATATACGTACTTAGGAGGCTCGGCATGGAGAGGTGGTTTGAAGCGTTCGTC
Organism: Tachypleus tridentatus; assembly: GCF_004210375.1. NCBI lineage: Eukaryota > Metazoa > Arthropoda > Merostomata > Xiphosura > Limulidae > Tachypleus > Tachypleus tridentatus. The sequence goes on from NC_134830.1 coordinate 156,463,644, forward strand.
TCGTAATCAAAGGGTCGCGGGTTCGAATTCTGGTCGCACAAAACATGCTCATCCTTTCTGCCGTGGGAGCGCTATAATCTTCGGTCAATCCCACTATTGGTTTATAAAAGAGTCGCCCAAGAGTTGGCGATGGGTGGTGATGAATAGCTGCCTTCCTTCCAGTCTTGCACTGCTAAATTAGGGACAGCTAGTGCAGATAGCCCTCATGTATCTTTGAGCGAAATTCGAAAACAAACAAACTTACTTAGAACCTGAACTGGGTAAAAGGTTATGAAAATACAGCCGAAGTAAACAACCAGTACTTACATGCGGTATTGGCAAAATGCCTGGAATTCAAACGATACGTCAAGAAGAAAGTGTTGCAAAAATAAGACAGAAAATCATTTTTACGAAGAATTTTCCAAAATCAAGGCAAGTATTTGATAACAATGACAAACATAATTTTGTTTTATCAGATATAAAAGCAAAACAATGTTTATTTCAAAAGTGTTTTAGTAAATTACCATATGTTAATTGCAAATGTTTTGTTACATTACAAGTGTTTTAAAAAGTTATCTCACGTTTGTCACAAGTACGGTTTTATGTTATAAATGTTTTAGTTAAATATTGTTGCTCTTTGCTTGCCCTTTAAGAAGAAAATCTATCTTACAATTATAGCGTTTTGTGTTACTGTTTAGAACGATAAATTAATTTTTTCTCACTAAAAATGTTCAGAGAGACCGTATCATTAAATGCAATTTCCGATACATTTTATCCCAGTATGGAAATTAAAGTCCACTCATATTATATGCCGCTATAGTCCTCATAGATACCGTACGCCGCAGTCCAGAAACAGATGAATTTTGTACCAGTAAAGAATATTCAGATATATTTTATCCCAGTACAGAAAGTTCAGAGACACTGTACTACTTTATAAGAAACGTAAATTAAGACACACTTTAGTTAGTCTTGCAGACAAAACAAGCCCTACGGTGCGTCTAATAATTATTTCTTATTTACATAATGTTCTATGTTTCACAATAAAGACAACTGAACCAAAGGTGGACTCAACAAGTAGCTCGATGTGGCTTTGCCATCGTGAAAACTCACATACAACTGAATGTAAATAAACTTACCGAACGCTATTTCCTACAGACACGTACTTGTATCGTAACAATGTTTTCTCAGTTGGCACTCCATGTATGCTTAACAACTCATGTTTTCATTAAATAAGTTCCTTTACCAACTTTATTTTTTCAATTAACAGCTCTTGAAAAATGTATAAATAGATCTCAAATCAATTCAAGTATTTGATATACTTTACCATCATGTTTCTGAGCATAGGTGCGTGGTTCCAATATATGTTTCAATTTTTTTAAGGTTACTTTCAGTAACTTTATTGATTATAATGTCTGTAATATATTTACTTTATAATATGTATAATGTATGTTGTATTAAATAGTTAACTTTAATAGCATTCCGCAAACTATGTTTGACGTATATAAAACTGTCTATATAGAAACATGCATAGAGTGTGGTTATAATACTATTATGATGAACACTTCTACTTGTTCAAAATCTTTAAAGAACTATTTAGAATATGTAACCGTTTACAATGTAATAGATCTAACACTAATGTTTCATGTGATGTGTAAAATCTATGTTACTATGTTTATCAGTTTTTCGTTTTATTCACTTTTTCATTATGATTATTCAACATTATTAGTTTGATATCTTGTTTAGAAACAACCTAAATCTTATGTGAAATTGTCGACATTATGACTGATAATAAATATAAATCTTATTCTCAATCACCTATATTAATCACTCAATTAATTATCAAATTCTGATCCCCATTGGTTGATAAGATCAGAAGCTACTGAATATAACAAACTGCTTTACTTTAAACAGTTTTGATGAATCTTATGAAACTCGACAATAAATGTCATATTGTTTTAATATATCACAATAAAACTGTAAAAATGCAGAAAACCTGGAAATATTGACATAAAGCCAGTGACTGCGTTCCTGCATACTGTTTCAAATAACTATTAAAAAAGAAACGACGAAAATAGATTAATAAAAATATTTCATGTTGCAACTGGAATTGACAAAAATGGAGAAATATGTAAACGTAAGTATTGTCTTTCTTAAATGATCTGAAACCATGATTTCATTTGATAAATGCAAGTTTTCTATCAAAAATTTTCTGGAATATAGCGTCATCTAGTTTTACTCAAGCAGTACATGCCTGTCGATTAATGAGATTTTAAATTAAAATTATGATAAAATCACATCTAATAATGGTTTCTGACTGTAGATATAGTAAAGCATCAATTATGAACTTTATTAGACTGACAACCGCTGCTTTCATTTGTTAAAATAAAAATAGGTTGCTAGATAACATAGCATCGAATACAAATACTGTATTATGAAAGAGATCTTTTACTGTAGCTAATCTTACTTCATATCCCATAAAAGTACTTGGAGTATTGGTTAATTACCTACCAAATTTATCTGTTAGTGTCACGTGATAGTGTGACCCAGTAATATCATTGCATGAGGAGTTTTGAATTCTGTTCCTAAGATCTCTTGCAATATTCCCTTGACCTAATTTCTTGCATTCCATACAAGTTATTTTGCTTTTACAAGTAGATTTTCCATAAGATACGCAGACTTCGAAATTAATATTCATTTTTTTACTATCACGTAGAAATTGTTTACAAATCGGTAACAAAACAAACTCTTACTTAGTTCAATCTAGTATTTTATTATCGCAATGAATATTTTTTATTATTATGTTTCTGAACAAAAATATAAACAAACAGATGAAAAGCGAATAACATTGATAACAAATGAATATATATCTTTATTCATCTAGAATTTTTTGGAAATACTCGTCTCTTATTTTCAAATCTACATGTTGTTGTCTTTCCTTTTCTAAATGTATCAGCTTGGTATCGGTTGACTCCATGAAGCAATTGTTTCTTTATCCAGTGTTTATTACGTGCTTTGCCGGCCTGTTCAAACAAAAACATGAAAACTTTGTGTAACTTGATTGTCAACTCTACGAGAATTTCGAAGGTGCCGAATAACCAGTAATACCAGATACATATGTTATAATTGTGTAGAACACCTTTCAAACTTATTTTAATGTATAATTGCACTCATGTCGTTAATAGACTTTGTTCCTAGCAGTGTTATTAGTTCATTTAGCAATATTATTGCAACAAACTAGTAAATGTTTATATGAAAGACAACGTGAAAAAAAAATAATACTTCCTGACAACCTAGTTGTAGACAAGGCTACTGATTCTATAAAAGATGTTGTGAAAGTTTCCGCTGCTCGTTTGGCGTTTAGTTTAGTCTGTAATTAGTTGATGCTATCAGCTGGCTTATGGATCAAATATCGATAACAAGAATATGAGTACAGATAAAAGATAAACCTTAGGGTCAAACATTTCACCACGTGGTAATATTTCTTTTAGAACATTTCTTCTTCGAATTGTCAACACTCGAAATATGTTCTACATAAACTAACCTAAGCAAGCATTTCAACACATGTATCGAAAAATGTTCCTGGAACAGGAGAAACCCACAGAGAGACATATTAACGAAAGTTTTCTTTTAAATATAAATTACACTTTATTTTTTACTTGATTCAATTTATTCTTTTGTGTTTTCTATAACCACAAAATAATCAAACTAAATTTCAATGCAATTTTTTATTTCAATATTCAGTTTACAGTAAGTAAACTGAATTACTCAGAAAACAAATCACTTTTCTTAACCTTCAGAGAGAAGCATTTTTTTAAATATTCAGAACTTTTAAAAACAATAAAGTTAATAAAGCAGGTTCTTCCAAAAATTAACAAACCACTGACGACATTGTATGATAGTTATTAAAAGAGCAGACTATGCATTCTTATATCATGTGAGAAAATATTCACATTAATAAAAGAAATATTACATATGTCAAGAATTTTGATAATTTTGGGCTACACTCTTACCAATGAGAGTGCAAGCACGTTTGAAACCATATGAATTTGAACAGGCGATCTACAGACTCACAAGTCGAGTTTAATAGTAAGTGGTTAAATTGATTCGAAACGATTTCGTATTTAAATTTTGATTTACTCACTTATTTATATTAACTTCAACATCGAAATTAATTGAGCTCTTACCAATTATCATCCAGCAATGTGATTTCATTCATCCAAATAAAAACTTTCATTTCTTGTTAGTTCACTTCCCAATCTTGTTCCTCTTCCAATTTCTCGTATACTTCCTCTTTCTCCACTTCCACTTCTCAGAACTATTCTTGTTTCTCTTCCAATTTCTCGTATACTTCCTCTTTCTCCACTTCCTCTTCTCAGAACTATTCTTGTTTCTCTTCCAATTTCTCGTCTACTTCCTCTTTCTCCACTTCCTTTTCTCAGAACTATTCTTGTTTCTCTTCCAATTTCTCGTCTACTTCCTCTTTCTTCACTTCCTCTTCTCAGAACTATTCTTGTTTTTCTTGCTGTTTGTGTTCCTCTTTTCAAACAACCTCTTAAGTTAAGGTCACTGTTCAAACCCAAATCTAAGCTTGTGTCTCTTCCAAACATATTCTTCTTGTATTTTCCATTTCCACTACCTATTACGAAACCTGGTTTGTTGATTAAACCACTTTTATTCCTATCTATGTCAACAGCGCTCCTTATATCTCCACAACCACCATAACAATTGTGGATGTTTTCGGTTATTTCGTTTCTAGCGTAACTTCCGACAGTGTAGACCGTAATAGTCAAAAGTAGAAAGAAAACCTGAAAAAATAAATATCAAAATTAATTTTCCTTATGAAACTTTGACCAATACAAAAAGAACTAGCTACTCGCTTGGTCTGTGACGAAGTTGTGTAGATCCACAGTTATTTAACAGACACAAACACAAACTTGTACAATGTAACAAAGTCTATCGTATAACAATTTCCCCATAAAGCTTTAATATTTTATGTTAAAATGTTCTTATGTGGAATAGATTACTATTAAATAAATGGCATTATTCTTCTATTGTCTAAATCGTTTAGCCTAACTTGTATAAATAATTGTATTTGAAATTACAGAAGATTGAACAATATACTAAATCTAGTCAACATAAACGTTATTTTACTGGTGTTGTGACAGATACCATACGAAGAGCATGGTGGGAAACTCAACATAATTCCTCCTGTTTGTTGTTTCGTATGAAGAAAACATTTTCAATGTGCTGTTTCAGTGGGAATTCTTTTATACTATATATGAGTACCTTTCTAAGAGTTACGTTATCTACTTATATTTTACTTACAATGTCCCGCAATTTGATCAGTAATTAATTTTGGTCTAATTATCTCATATTATTCTGCGTATTATTATTATACTGAAATGATACCATACAAGAAATACAAATATTTGTCTCCGGTGAGTTGTGTTAGAGTTTAACCGATATATAACTTATAGAATAAACTGTAGAACACTTACCACTGACTTCATCTTATTTACATGGCGATAAGGTAAAAGACGTTAATAGCAGCTGTAAGTTAATCGGTTATTTTAAAAGCATTCTTCAACTTCTCGTATTTAAATAAGTGGTGTATGACGAAATCACACTGAAGGCCATAGCTATGAGTTACGAAACTCTTATATGTCATATGCCAATTTATGCGAAGGTCATATTTCATAATCGGCTATTTCGTCAGATATATTGTGAAACGAATTTTAATAACAAATGAACGCTGTAAGTGTTATGGAAATGTGTTTTTTTTACTACTGATATCATTTCAAAGTCCGAAATCATGTTAAATAAGCATAACTGTAATAAGAACGGCTGAGAGACCGAATAACTTCTGACAACCCTATGCCAGTTAAATGTGTGGTCTGAGGCTGAAGATATTTCTTATTGTGTTTTTAAGTTCTGACAAGCAGTCTTTAGCATTCTTATCGAATTGTTTAAGGTCGTTGGTACCAAAATGAATTTTAAAAAATCGGACAAATTCGAGAAAAGAACTGGTCATAACCATGGCATCGTGAACTATAAGGAATTGGACAAATTCGGGAAGAGAACTAGTCATTAGGGTTTCTTTTTCAGTTATATCAAGACTTCTTGGACCTACGTGTTTTTAGTACATCATGAAAAGACCTTAGAATCTATCAGATACACTCCTGTAATACTGTATTCGTATTAAAACGTATATTACACAATCCATTGTAAATATACGCCTTGTTCAACATATAAACATAGACACTTTATAAAAAAATATTTTAATGAACAAACTAAATATGAAGTTTCTCAGTTATCGCAGAAAAAAGAAATAATTTCGAAATATCAAGATGAAGTTTAAAATAATAATAAGTTATTCACATTTTGAACGTGTATCAAGGTAACAGATACATTTATCCTTGGTTGATGAGTAGATTACTCTTGAAATGGCTTGTACACTTATCAATGATTTTAACAACATTAGTATTTCAAGTTGAGACTAGCATTCTTTGTATTACTTGCTGTTTTCATGTTGTCATAAAAAGGTGTGATTTAGTCTTAGATTCAAACAAGTGAAATGGCTCTTAGAATCATTTTTTGTGGTAAGAACAACCAAAAATTATTTATGCATGTTAAATGATTTTGTATTATATTTTCCCTAATAGATCCGCGGAGAATCTGAAGTCTCTTTATGCTAAAATTTTTGTGCCGGACTTTCTGCTTAATAACAAAATAATACTAGTCGCTTGTTCAAAGAAAAAAATTTTTAAAAATTAATGAAGCAAAAATAGGCCCGACACAGTGATATTTATAGGAACATACAACGTTAGAAAGTAGGTTTCGTGGTGGGCAAAGCACGTGCAATCCATTGAGTAGCATTGTGCTTAGCTTCCAATAAATAAACAAACAAGGAAACATAACGAATAACAAATCAAATGATGTAATTTGTGATTATCTTGCTCTGTTAACAGAAATATGATTTGCTTCTAGCGACACAATTTGGAACTATTAGCCTTAGTAATTCCCTGGGGAACTGTGAATGCAAATGACCTCCTAAATGAATACTCCTTACTGGACGGCATTCTTTGGACCCAGATAAAATCAGTTGAATACTGACATGAATTACATTTATTTATTTCAAGACACTTAATGAGTATTTAGATAAATATCCTAGACGGAAAAAAGTTTTAAAAAATAATATTTTTTTTTTCTAGAAAGTATCTTTAACTTACATTTTAAATAATCCTAAACTATTTATGTTGTATAGAATTCTTAACCAACAACAAAATAATTGGTAACGTGCTCTTGCACCAGTTTCTCTGTTAACTACTGTTTTATCGTCACATATAAATTCTACATAGCTACCAAAGATAATTTTTTCCATTATTGTTTGTCTTTGTTTTTTGGAATTTCGCGCAAGGCTACACGACGGCTATCTGCGCTAGCCATATCCCTAATTTAGCAGTGTAAGAAGGAGGGAAGGCAGCTTGTCATCACCACCTACCTCCGACTCTTGGGTTACTCTTTTACCAACAAATAGTGGGATTGACCGTCAAATTATACCGTTCCCACGGCTGAAAGGGTAAGCATGTTTGGTGCGATGGAGATTCGAACATGCGCCCCTCGGATTACGAGTCGCACGTCTTAATCCACTTGGCCATTCCAGGCCATTCATTTGTGAATTTTATCGAAAAAGTGGAGATGTGGAAAGGTGGAAATGTTCAGTACTTCCAACAAGGTTAAGAACCATTGTATTAGATATAAAGAATATTAAAGATAGCTTTTCGAATTACGATCGGATTCCACAAAGACGTGGTTTAATAGAAGCTGGTGGAAATGTTTTGAAATTTTAGTTCAGAAAAGCAACAACAGACGAGTTACGTGAATTAAACAAGAAAATATAACATTAAAAATAAGTATCTATAGACATGGTTAATTTAACAGGCGATTATAATGAATTAATTTTACCAGAACTTGAATTACATGAGAGGGAAATTTAAAATGTGTCCCAAGCTCTAGTAAACATTACCACCACTTTGATACCTACAAAAATAAGACCGTCTGATCTTTAAAAAGTAGGAATTAAAATGTTATTTTTCAATTCTGCAATTCAGAATGACTACCACCAATTATAATATCTGTTGGAAATAGTGAGACTGAGTTATCTAAGTTAGTACAAGTATTGTGTGTAGCTGCAGACAAAAAATTGAGTTCATGGTTTATACGTACAAGTAAATTAGAAAAAGTGTTAGATGAAATTGAAAGAAAATTACCAAGATAATTACCATCTGTGAAACCTATAAACAGAGTAGAGATATGTATATGCATTATACATGGACTGATATAAGAAAAAATATTATTTTGTACGAACAGATGGCAGTATAATATATAAATATTTGATATTTTTATATTTTAGATTATTTACTTTTAATATTTATAAAAAAAGCTTTTATTAACATTCTTCAAGAAATGTTACGTCTTTATTGCCTTGTCATTTACCCTTAAATTTTTCACCATTGTCATTACAATTAATAAATATCAATATCAAACATTTCACCATGTTGTAATATTTCTTCTAGAGCGTTTCTTTTTCAAATTTTCAATGTCTTCGGTCTTATTTGACCATAACATTAAAATACACAGAAAACCCGACTACATTAAACGAAAACTTTCTAATGATGACAAAATATGTATTTCCGTGAAATATGGTATTCGACTAATCTATGGGAACCGATAACATTGTAAGATAAATGAAACTATACAATTTGCATTCATACCACTCAACTTTGGGGAAGGAGTATCGTAAAGAAATAAACTATTAGTCAATTTTAAGGAATGATTTGTCGATGTTTTAAGTGATGGATATTTTACTGGCAATCGTGGGTAGTAAAGAAATGATTTCATATTATTATATGTTTCACCATTAAACGTTTAAAATACATTTTATACTATTTTAAGCGATAGAAAGATACTAACTGAATCCTGGAATATATTAGCCTAACGATTTTACTGCCTAAAATGCCTAACTCTTTATTTAGATTTGGCTTTCTTCACGACTGAATTAAGATTCGTTCTGCTGGTACCTCTAGACCTAAAGTCTTATGGTGATATTAGATATCTATTTTCTCTTCATTAAAAAGAAAACTAAATATTTAATATGTGACGTTGGTGTATGGTTTACTTTCTGATAAGTTTATAAAGGAAAAATATCCCTTTGCACCACCAGCACCTGAAGAGTAATTTTTTTATATTATAAAACTATGGCAATATTTTACCGAAACGTACACACACAACGTGTTTAATTTTCGTTAGGGCTAATTTTCCATTCTACCTTTTTGTTATATTTTATATCGATCTTCCCCTTTACATATGTGTTTTTTTCTGAATTAATGTGAATGTTAAATTAATCTAATGCAAGTATAAGTCACCACAGGCATACCAAAAAGATCATAAAATTTACATATAAAAGGTTGTTATTTGTGATATAGTGTGAAAGGAATAAACCTCTTTTTATGTTGTTCTGTTGTCACAAAGAAATTCATTTTCAGACATGTAGATTAAATTATTATTCAGAATAAACTTTCTGAAACAAAATGTTTAAGTTTTTATCGCCATATGAGAAACCTATTTATAATATTGAAAAATCGTTATAAATACACAACTAAAACGACACCATGAAGTTATGTGATAATTAAAATTCAACTAAACTAGTTTGTAGTTTCTGTTTATAACTGACTAATGATAAGCTGATAAACATGTATTGTGTCCCATCCCGACAAAATAAAATCACTTCATGCTGCATTTTTTTCAATAATTTATAATTACAACAGCATAGTAAGTTTTCCTTCTATACTATTAATGAATAGCAGGGACCTGCGATGGATTTTTGTCTTAAAGTTTTCAAATGTGATACAGTAATTCCTGTTTGTTGAATCCAGAAATGATAACCATTTTTCTTCATCACTTCCATATTTCTACAAATATGTCTTATGTACTTGCACGTAAGTGAATCTTTTTTTTTTGAGATCTGGTCAATACAAATGATAAAAGTGAGTGGTTTCACCTTGAAACATCTCGGGAACATTAGGTTTTCACAAAAGATGAATATATTAATTTCATGATAAATTTGAGCCTTTTAAAAGATTCCCCAGGGATTATGGGTCACAGGTTTCAGGCTAAGAGCTTATTTTCTCTAGGGACATCACATTACTGGTACAGAAATAATGAGAAACAGTTAATACTTTATTTTTAATGAAGTTTTAATGATTTATTGCACTAATAATGCACAATTAATATTAACATTAGGAGCTGCAGTAAATGAGCAAAGTGTGTGGCGATTGTTCATTGATTCCTCCAAAAGAAGTCTGAAAGGTATTCTACACAATAGTAACATATATGTATCTCTTCCTATTGCTCATTTCTTTCATACGAAAATCTTGACGTTTTTCTTTATAAGGACAATTACAAAGAACACCATTGGCTACTTTGTGGTTACTTAAAATTTTTTTGCATGTTATAAGTTTGACAATCAAATTATATAGAGTTTCATAATTTTTGAAAGAATCTAACAAAAGCATCGAAGTTTCAGCTAACATAACGTAACAAAAATTAACCTGAACTAATGTTTTTTGTGTGATTTGGATGCCCCACGCTAATACAGCGGTATGTCTCCGGATTTACAACGCTAAACTCAGGGGTTCGATTACCCTAGGTGGGCTGAACAGATAGCCCCATGTGGCTTTGCTGTAAGAAAAACATAAACACGTGATTGGGACAAGAACGTAGTTATTGAACATTGGATTAAGAAACAATGGCCACAAAATATCATTTTGACACAAGGTGGATAGACCACAACACGTAGTTTTAAGAATAAAAAACGAGTATTTCACATAAACATATCAAGATGAATGAGCATTCATATTCGCTTCTCATCAGTGTTTTTCTCTTTTTTTTCGTTTATTTATATTTCTCTTCAACAAAAAATAATAAAAATGTTCAACGTTAAAAACGAAATAATAATTATATCTATGTCAGAATTTGTTTTCTTCCTGTTTTTTTTAAACAATTTTTACGTCATAGAAAAAATAAATATTTATTTCAAAGAATGCGTATCAGAATCATGGAAAATTTGTTTTTAAAACCAAAATAGTTTGTATCTCATTTAAAATATCAGGCTTATGTAATATTGCAAAAATACTTTGGAACGGTATTCAAAACTCCATATGCAGTGATATTATTCGACCACACACTTACGTGACATCAACAGTGTTTAATTAGATACTGTAACACCTACGAACCTATTTTTATTTTAACAAATCTAATCAGTAGCTGTAAGATGAATTAAAATTCACTACTAATGCTTTACTGCCATTCACAGTCAGAAACCATTAATAGATATGATTTTATCATGATCTTAAAATACAGTCTTATTTGTGGGCAAACACGTAGCGAAAAACAATGACAAAGAACGATCATTTTGGCTTGACTTTACCTTAGCAATTCCAGACTTTCTGTATAGCTACATTATTACTTCAATACAAAAAAACAGAATGACATTCTTTTGTCCAGTTTAATAAGATTCATTGAAACTGTTGAAAGTCAAATACTTTTATTATATTCACTTAATTCTGATCTAATCAACGAATGTAGATTAGAATTTGCTAATTAATCCAGCGATTAATGTAGCTAATTCAGAATAAGATTTCTACTTATTATTAACCGTAATATGTAAAATATCACATAATATCTTTGTAATTTCCAAACAAAGATATTAAGCTAATAATTCTTATAAAAAGTGAATAAAATGAAAAATGATAAACATTATAACATACATTCATACATCACATGAGATATTAGTGTTAGACTTGCTATATTGTTAATCTTTAAATTTTTATTTTGTTCCTTAAAAATTTTCAATATGTAGAAGAGTTTATAATAATAGTATTAACACTACACTATATACATGTAATATACAATTCTGACAACCGTTCCTTTTCAGACCGGTTTATACACGACTAACATAGTTTGCGGAATACTATTTATGTAAGCCATTTGATACAACATACATTATACATATTATAAATTATATGTATTACAGACATTATAATCAATAAAGTGAAACTAACCTTAAAAGAACAACATTACATACTTTACGAAGCACGTATGAATGACTTAGAAAATTGGTATATTCAACAATTGCAATAATTTCAGGTCAATTTATGCAATCTTAAATAGCTGTTAAAATAAACTATCACGTACATAAAAATCGTAATTAATTAGAACTTGAGTGGATAAACACACATGATATACCAACTGGAAAAGGTTGTTATAAAATAAGTTCCTGTCAATGAAAAGTAGCCTGACCTATACTCAGAAGAAATGTTTTACATAACATAACGTAACTCTTTCTAACCTAAACACAAAAGGAAAGTTTCAGTATGATAGATAAATGAGTAATAATAAAGTGATAAAATAGAAATCAAATTAAAATTTTCACGTAAAATAATTCAGATTGTAGTGAAGAGAAACAAATAACTCTGTAATTTACTTTGGGACGAACTCACGATATAAATACCATAAACTTTATTTGTCATCATGTCGGACTTTGAAAGTACATCAGTATCAAAAATAAAATGAAAAATATCAATATAAAATTTATGGCGTTGATTTATATTCGTTTACCAACATATCTGAATAGAAAACTAATTATACAGTACGACGTTTGTTTGATTAAAAAAACCAATGAGTAGAAAGTTACATCATAGCAGTTTTGTTACTCACAGCTATGACCTTAGGTATGATTGTGTCGAATCATCACATTCTATAAATATGAAAAGTTGGAGAATACTTTTAACATAACCAACTAACTTACAGCTGATATCAACGTCTTTTACCTTATCGCAGTCGAATGAAGATGAGGTTTGTTTGTTTGTTTTGGAATTTCGCACAAAGCTTCTTGAGGGCTATCTGTGCTAGCCGTCCCTAATTGAGCAGTGTAAGACTAGAGGGAAGGCAGCTAGTCATCACCACCCACCGCTAACTCTTGGGCTACTATTTTACCAACGAATAGTGGGATTGACCGCAACATTATAACGCCCCCACGGCTGGGAGGGCGAGCATGTTTGGCGCGACGCGGATGCAAACCCGCGACCCTCAGATTACGAGTCGCACGACTTAACGCGCTTGGCCATGCCGGGCCATAAAGATGAGGACAGTGGTTCGTGTTTTACAGTTTATTCTATAAGTTAATTATCGGATAAACTGGAACATAACTAAAAGAAGACAAATAGTTGTATTTGTGGCAATCCTCAACGTAGAGTAAAGCCAGATAATTAAACTAACATTAATTTCTGATCAAAATATACCAAATATCATTATGGGACATTATTAGTGAAATATAAATTGATAACCTAATTCTCAGTAAGTTATTCAAATTCAGTATAACAAAATTTCCAGTAAAACAATACTGTGACAAATCTTCTAAGCGTATAAAATAACAAACAGGAGGAATTATGTTGAATTTCCCGCCAAGCTCCTCGAGTGGTATCTGTCAAACAACAGTAAAATTATGTTTATGTTGACTATATTCACTAAATTAATCAATGATCTGTAATGTCAATTACATTTATTAATGCAAGTTAAGCTAAATGATTTAGACTAAGGATGAATAATTTTATTTGATTTATATTTAAACTAATATATCATATCATTTTTCTCACATCTCTGGTAGTTCTTATAAACGATTTCTCCAGCACAATTCTTCTGTAATCCTTGTTAAATCAAAATTTCTTTTATACCTGACTCAAATTTAGCATTAAAATTAGGATTAAAATTCTTAACTACATTTACTCACCATGACTATTAAACTTATGTTTTAAACCAGTGGACTCTCATTTTATACCCGGTAAATAATTATAAAGCTTGAATTTTTTTATTTACCTTTTAAATTAATTGTGATGCAAAAAGAGCTCAGCCAACATATTTTCGCGAACCATATATATGCGAGACGCATATGGTTAGCGACCTGCGGTTTGGCCACCCCTGATATGTATACTGTTATTGGTCAGTATCATAACAAAAGTGACAAAGTTTGCCTTCACTCATTTTAAGGAAACTTTAGGTAAATATTATAAGCTGAGAAAATGAATAAACAAGCTATGAATTGCTGATTGTTGTATGATTGCGTAATGTTACTAGAACCTTTCAAGTTTATTTCGTTTTAATTGTGTATTATTGTATCATAACATCTAGTAGTGTATGAAACTTTCTGGGCTTTTGTCAAGCTATAATTACTCGCCCTAAAATGTAGTTGGACATAAAATAAATAGATTTGTATTGTTGATTGTGAGTTTACCCATAAAGAATATACAAGAAAGATTTTTAAAGTGACATTATCACATACTGAGTTGTAGTAACAGAGTAGAGAAGAATAATTTGTCTTGTCAATTGAGATCTAAAGTAATAATGGAACAAGACTGTGTGGACTTTGATGAAAAAGAAATAATTACTTGAAGCCCTGGATACAATTGTGCTAACGAAGAGTTATATTTGTGATTTTGAAGTGAAATTATCGCAGACTGCATTGTAATAACAAAGCAATGAGAAAAATTTATCTTGTCAATTTATGTTCCAAAATAACTGAACCAGAGTAAGTGGACTTTGACCAAAATTAGACAATTATTTAGAACTCTAAGTACAATATTATAACCAACAATGTAAGAAACATTTGTATACACATTTGACTTGTTTTAAATTATATTAATTTAAAACAAGATTACTGTGTGATGTGTGTTTGTTGTTGAAATTTATCACCAACAAGTCATATAATCCTGCTGTAAAAAATCCTGACTATACAAAACCTGACACAGAAAATGAAATATTGTAGAGTCTAAATACATTATTTGTCTCAAAAAGAAAAGAATTGTGTGACTATACCCAACGTATCGCGTAATTAATCACTCCAAACTTGTAAATAGTATGCGTGTTACTCACTGTAAACGCATGTCTGTACCTCTCAATAACCATTAAAACATACTTTAAGAGATTTCCTGTCAAGTATATTATCAATTAATTATGTATATACTGTAATGTTCCACATGTAATCCGACTAACCTAAAGTACCATAATATAATACAGAATAGAAATGACAAACTATTCAATGTCTGACACTATTTTAAATTAATAAACTAATAATTCAATTAAATGCAATCTCTTTATAGAAGAAAAACTTATGTTTCTTTGTTTTTTAATTTCGCGCAAAGTTACACGAGGGCTATCTGCGCTAGCCGTCCCAAAATCAGCAATGTAAAACTAGAGAAAAGGCAGCCAGTAATCACCTCCCACCGCCAACTCTTGGGCTACTCTTTTACCAACGGATAGTGGGATTGACTGTCACATTATAACGCCCCCGCGGCTGAAAGAGCTAGCATGTTTGGTGGGACGGGGGATTCGATCCCACGACCCTCAGATTACGAGTCGAACGCCTTAACCCACCAGGCCATGCCGGGCTCAATATATTTTCCTTTCAGAACAGTACGGATTCTTCTTTTGATTTAAAATTATTAGAACAATACAGCTGAAAATATTTGTTACTCTTCGCATCAATGTTTTTCCAATATAGATACAACAGTGAATCTTTACTCTTTGGAAAATGGCATGGTGTGAAACCTTAAGTTTTGATTTTTTGTAATGTAGTTAATGTGTGCAACATCATTACAAATTAATAAAAATTGAATTGGAACAGAGAAATGAGAGAAGAAACAGTAGTAAAAGATTGAAAAATATCTTTGAGAGACGGAGAGAAATGGATGTGTGTGTGTTTTCTTATAGCAAAACCACACGTGGCTATCCGCTGATCCAACCAAGGGGATTCGAACCTCCAATTTTAGCGTAGTAAACCTGTAGACTTATCGCTGTACGAGCGGAGGGCGAGAGAAAAGTTAAAATAAATCACAACTGGTTCAGTATAGTGACTCTTGTTTACTTTACATTCGTGTTGCTCTGCGGCTGCCAGTGTTGACTGGCACTGTTTTAAACATACTTTGTATTGTAGTTTACATTTCACTTTGATCAATAGCTTTGGAGAAGGTGACATTGTTCGAATTAATTGTTTTTAGTTGTTTATAGGAAAATGGACATTTTAATTCTTTTCATCTGTTTAATCTTCTTTCAAAACAAACCTGATATGTTATGATCTATTTTGTTTCTATGATATTTCGTGTGTTTTATTTATTTTTTTATTATTAATATAGTGTTTGGCGCAGATAGCGCCGTTATTTGCGACATTAAACCAAAACAAACAAACAATTATATTTATTATAAGAGATTGCAATCTAGATTAATTTATTTGAATATTTTGGCTTTTCACAATGTCCTATAAAAACTGAATAATGGAAAGTTAAAAAACACCAGAATTTCTTCATTTACCATGAGGCCACAATCCGCAGTTTTATGTATGAGAAATAGTTTTTAACTGAAACATATCTTCATACCATACTTCAGACAAACAAAATTGTCTAAGCAATACAAGTTGAAGAGAGTGTTATTATAAAGGTCAAGAAACTTGTGAATGTAAGGCTAACAAAACTATTTGGTAATAAAGGTTGGTTTGGTTTGGTTTGAATTTTTGTGCAAAACAACTCGAGGGCTAACTGCGCTAGCCGTTTCTAATTTAGCAGTGTAAGATAGATGGAAGGCAGCTAGTCATCACCACCCACTGCCAACTCTTGGGCTACTCTTTTATTAACGAATAGAGGGATTAACCGTCACATTATAACACATCACGATTGAGAGGGTGAGCATTTTGGTTTGACGGGGACTCGAACTCGCCATCCTCAGATTACGAGTTGCGATATAACAAGGGAATTTTAGCTGTAACAGACGTTTTTCACCATTATCATGTGACATTTTCTTTCATGTATAATATGAATTATGTTTTACATGTTCTGACTAAGAGCCTTGCGTCACTGGTAATTTCGTTATTGAGCTGGTTTTGGACTTTTTTTTGTTTTGTGTATATATTATCAACTAACTATTTTCTTTTAATTTTATAATTACCATAATTGTAGATCATCATAATTCCCTTCTTTTGTTGCCTGTTTGTTAGAAGTAAGTTTCAACTTAAAATGCTAAAATTCGGAGCTCAATTCCACTCCGTGTACAGAACGCAGATCGCCCATTGTTTGGGCTTGTGTTCAAAAGTCACAAATACATTGTTTTTATACCTTAATAGATTTGTATTATTTGTTTATAATCAGTAGATTTGTTTTATAGTGTTTTTTTTTATGATCAGTAGTTTTGTTTCATATTGTTTGTTTGTTTGTTTTGAATAATATCTCATGTGAAGTATAAATGTGTTTGTTTTGTTTCTGGGTTTTGCGCAAAGCTACTCCAGAGCTATCTGTGCTAGCCGTTCCTAATTTAGCAATGTAAGACTAGAGGGAAGGCAGCTAGTCATCACCACCCACCGCCAACTCTTACCAACGAATAGTGGGATTGACCTTAACTTTATAACGCCCCCACGGCTGAAAGGGCGAGCATGTTTGGTGCGAGCAGAAATCGAATCCGCGACCCTCGGATTACGAGTCAAACGCCTCAACACGCTTGGCCCTGCCGGTTCGTTGTTTGTTTATAACAAGTAGATTTGTTTTCTGTTGTTTGATTATAACTGGTAGATTTGTCTTATATTGTTTGTTTATAACAATAATAAAGAATTAAAGATAAGAAAAACCAAAACAAGTGTAATAGTAATAACTTAGGTCGGTTCTTTTACTTGAGGGAAGTGAAGGTTATTTTTATTCATTGTTTGTATTAATGTTATGATTATTAATACTACAGCAATTTTTTTATCAATTTTGATAACTTATAACGTTAAAATTCAGACTTCGATACCCACAACTTTATATAGAACGGCAAACAAAAGCAACATAAACTTATTAAAGCTTATATATAAGCTTCACAAATAAAAAAATGAAGCAAATTTGCTTCATAATATTTCTTTAAAAATTGAAAAACTGAATTGTATATCTTTGTACCTGTTATTCAAAAGCAATAAGAAAATATTTACATTTCTCTAATGTTGCTAACTTAGATAAGCACTCTAGTTACTCAATTAATTATCTCAGTTTCGTCTCAACTTGTTTTCTTGCTTTGTGTAGTTAGACCAATTAGTCGATGATGTAGATATCACATTCCACAGAAGGAAAAAAAAAAAGATGTTTCCAATGGGCAAGTGTCCAACCAATTGATACGTACAAATAGTTTTAAATAGATTTTCAAGCCTTTAGATAATCAACAAGGTCATAAAGCAACTTTTTCACTCTGAAAAATTTATTTAATAAAACTTGATTTTTCACAAAGTTTCGAAAAATAAACAAACGAATATTTCTTCATGTCATTACTGTTATTCCACTCCAGTATACATTAAACATCTTTTCTTTGTTGTCAGCTTTCCAACACATGCATTTTAATATCCATTACTACAAGTTCCTTTTTGAGGTTAAACCACCACATTAGTGACGTGGAGAAACACTGAATCCTTCAGTGTTTATAAAATAACATTTACATAGGAGTAATTTATTTTCCTAATTTCCATATTATTTTTGTTTTCAGGATAAGCAGAAACATAAGAAATGTTTCGTTTACTTAATAATAATTTGTTGTTTGGAATTAAGCAGGAAGATACACAATAGGCTATCTGTGCTCTGAAAACTACAGGTATTGAAAACCGGTTTTTAGTGGTATAAGTCAGCAGACATACCGGTGTATCACTTGGGCTGGAATTATACATAACATAATAAAGAATAAATTGACACTTCTAAATAAACCAGAAAGTGTTCACTTGGACGTGTCAATTTATTATTTTATCTGTCAGCTTTATTCACTTATGTTCTGTTTAAGCAAGCAAAAGGAAATCAATATTTAACTTCCACAATAAGAAAATCATTTAAAATAATCTCTTTGACCCCAGAATAATCTCCCAATGATAAAAAACATCCATCAGTTTAATCTTTAGAACAGGTAAGAATAATAAAACAGACATATATCCAAACTCTTAAAATAATCTATATTTAGCATTCATATCATATTTAACTATTATATTATTTTGCTTCAGTGTGACCAAAATTCTTGACCTTTGACTCCAAAGTTTCATCCATCATGACCTTATATTGATTTTATTAAAGTAACTCATGAACTAGTATCTACAAATGTGGTAAACAATGTATAAATTATGACCTGTTTTTGTTTCTTGTTTTTCACTTTTTTATTAGTGCATTAGGTTTGTTCCCCAGAAATAAAAATATTAAAATATTAAAAATGGAATTATTAACTAGTTGAACTTCTTTTGAGTTCTGTTCGATCTTGACAAACGTGATTTTAACAATTTCGATTAATAGACCTCGATTTTAAGTAATTTTAAGCTTCGTTGTTTCTCTCATTATGTAGCAATTCACATGATGCTTATGTTTAAGTGTTACTGGAAACGAAGAAAAAACGGAACACTTGTTAATAAAAATTACTTATCTTTGAGATGATTGGATGTTTTTTCTCGTGTTTTGACGACATTTCTGACGTAAATTATAAAAGTGTTTTTCAATTAGTTCCAAAACATAGAGTCTTCAAGATGCATATCATATTCAAAAGAAATGTGAATAAATTAGTCTGAAACATTGCCTAAAGGTTCTTCTAGTTTATTAGGATTCAATTTCTGTTTGAAGCCACGAGAGAAGCAATTTTAGATACATTTAAAAACAGTCTTTATTGATGTTACTTGAGACACGAAGTTTTCAGCCTCTTGTTTGCATTTAAGGGTCGAATACGATAAGACGTTTAGAAGAATGTCAATGGCCTAGAGTGTACTAGGAAGAGCAGAGTAGAAGTCTCAGTGTGATAACTGATATTTAACTAAACAACTTGTATTGAGTTTCGATTTCGTTTAAAACAACATGTTGGCACTTTGTACAACCCCTACTTTCAATTTCGTGAAATGTGAAGGCTCAGTCAATTTTAACAGGCTTAGTTAAGCCTAACACGCAATGTTGTAGGTGTTACTTTTAAGTATACCATTCATTATACGAGATTGTCATATGTTGTATATCAAAACATCTCTGACACAAATTATTAGACTGGCTTGTTTGTTTAGTAATAGTATCTGCATATTCTAATAATATTATTGCAATGTCCGAAAAACTAAATCTGTCCTACTCAAAACTTGACGTCAGAACATAAATCACACTTAGAATTCTTACACTTCGTTGTAAAAGTTGAGTTTGAATTTTTTGAGACATATCTTCTTATGATAATACGAAAAACGACGTCCTATCAATGGGAGAACATACAAAGTATAACATATTAGGCCTTTTCTCAAATCAGCCGCTTATCCCACCCCCTAATCGCCACTTATATTTTATAAACTGTTCCTGGATGCTGAACGTTTCGATACCCGTGAAAGACATGTCCCAAGAAGACCCTTCTGTACTTCTGTACATAACTTAAAACAAACAACTGAACTGTCCTGTACAGTTCAGCACCACAAGCCAGTTAAGTTTCATGTCAACAGTAACAGAAAGTTCTTGTGAATGAATATTTGTTTACTTAGACATTTATTATTCGTTTGCTGACCATATTTAATAACGTCACCAGTTGTGTATGTGTTTTCTTATAGCAAAGACACATCAGGTTATCTTTTGAATCCACCGAGGGTAATCGAGCTTCGATTTTGCCTTGTTAAGACTAAAGACTTACCGCTGTACCAGCGGAGGAGAACGTACAGTGAGAGCTATCGACTTCGTGCACCAAGTTTTCTGTTGAGGTAATTTTTAATTTTTCTGTCTCTCCTCAGTAAATTTGAAGAACCGCTAGCTCTTAGTATGATTGCAATATAACCAAGATAATAGGGTTATTAGTAACGAACGTTTTTTGAACAACCCAAATTATCAGAGTCGTCTTGTCTTAGAAACATAAACCTTCCTATAGTCTTGTTTCAGGATCCAGGTGCCCAAAATTTTATTTTTCTGTACATGCGAAAATTCACGAAAAAATTTTAGGAATTTGAAACATTACATACAATAATATGACAAAAGAACAGCTTTATAAAGATATTTTTGTTTTACCTACGGTTTTTGCAGTTAATAAAAACTAGCGAAAACATTCCAAAAAATATCATCGTAGACGTTCAAACTAAGTTTATCTTAATTCACCAGGTCGCGGGTTTGAATCCCCATTGCACTAAACATGCTCGGCCTTTCAGCCCTGAGGGCGTTATAAAGTTATGGCTTAGTAAAATTGTTAGGCTAAAGTATGTGAGGATTCAATTAGCACTACTTTACAGCTTGAAACAGTATAAAATGTATTCTTTAAATGGTGAAAATTATGGCATTTTACATCATTTTCTTACTACTCACGACTGGTAAAAAAATGAAAAAACATTCTTTAAAACAGACTTGAAAGTTTATTTCTCACACCTCACAAAGTCACAGTGACATGTCTACAATATTACAAAGTTTAATGTCGGGTTTCGATAAGCGTTGTGGATAAACCACCGATCGATAAACCATTGTGGATCTCTGTCCTTGATTGTGAACAAAGAAACACTTCATTTAAGTTTATCGTCTAAATAAAAAATTGAATAGTTTAAATTATCTTACGATGTCATTGAGTCGTCAGATTACTTAAATACTTCAATTTAACGGAAAACAATAAGAAATGTTACTTCACGGTGAAATGTTTGATGTTGAGATTTATTTATTGTAGTGACAAAGGTGAAATTTGGATGTCAATGACAACTCAATAAAGATGTAACATTTCTTAATGAATGTTTATAAACGTTTTTCATAAATATTAAGCATAAATTCTTCTAAAAATAGAAAAAAACAATAATTATTTATTATGTTGCCATCTATTGGTAAATCTATTGGCCAAGATTGGCCAGGTGGGTTAAAACGTGCGACTCGTAATCTGAGGGTGACGGGTTCGCATCCCCGTCGCGCCGAATATGGTCGCCCTTTCAGCCGTGAGGGCGTTATAAGATGACGGTCAAACCCACTATTCATTGGTGAAAGAGTAGCCCAAGAGGTGGTGATGACTAGCTGCCTTCTTTTTAGTCTTACACTACTAAATTAGGGACGGCTAGTACAAATAGCCCTCGAGTAGCTTTGTGCGAAATTCAAAAACAAACAAACCAATAATTACTTCTTGTTGACTTATTATTCTATGTGTCACTGTACTGACAACTGAATATACAGACGACACAGCAGAGAGATCGATGAGCCTTTACTGTAATAAAAACAAACAAACGCAACTGTATATAAATAAATAAACTTTCCGAACGCTAACTTTTATTGTTAGGTACTTATTTAATATTTTTTTCCCCAGTTAGATAGCATGTATGATCAGCAACTTATGTTCTCATTATATAAGTTTCTCTAACCACATTCTTTTCTCAGTCAACAGCTGTTTACGAATGTGTCAACAGATATGAAATTAAAGCAAATATTTATTTACTTTACTGACTTGTTCAATTTTTCTTATGAGGTTAGTTACACTTTCTTTATTGATTATAATGTCTGTAATATATTTAATTTATAATGTTTACAAGTTATGTTGTATCGAAAGTCTTTTGTAAATGCTATTCCGCAATTTATGTTTGTCGTACAAAATCCGGTTTTAAAAGAAACACGCAGTCAGTAAAAGATATTACATACATATAGTGTGTATGTAACACTATTATAACATTCTATTATATTTGTTGAAATTCTCTAAGAAACTATATAAAAAATAAAAAGGTTAAAAATGTAATAGGTTTAACACATATGCCTAATATCAAGTATAAATACGAGTTATAATGTTTATCAGTTTTTCATTTTATAAACTTTTTTTAATGAGAGTCATTGTACATTATTAGCTTAATATCTTATTCAGAAATAACATAGATCTTATAACATATTGTCTATGTTATGACTTATAATAAGTAGAAATATTATTCTCAATTAGCTAATTAGCTATTTTAATCCCTAGATTTCTTATCAAATTCTGATCCTTATTGGTTCATCAGATCAGAAGCTGGTGAATATAATAATAATGCTTGACTATTAACAGTTTTGATAATTTTTTTTTTTAAACTGGACAATAACATGTCATACTGTTTTCCTGAGTCACAGTAAAACTGTAACCATGCAGGAAATATGGAAGTGTTAACGTAAAGTAAAGCCAAAGAACTCGTTCTACAACAGTGTTTCAGTTCATTATTGAAAAGGAAACGACAAATATATGTCAATAGTAATATTTTATGTTGGGAATTGCCAAAAATTGGGAAATCTATAAACCTAAGTTTTGTTTTTTAAATGTTCTGAAACTATGATTTCATTTGATAAATAAATATTTCCCATCGAACATTGTCTGGAATATAGTGCCATCTAGTGTGACTCAAGCAGTTTAAAAAAAACCAAAAAACTTTTGTGTATGTGCCTGTCGACTAATGATGTTTTATTGAAAAATTATAATAAAATCACATCTAATAAAGATTTCTGACTGTAGATGACGGTAAAGCACCAACAGCAAATTTAATTAGTCTTACCGCCACTTCTTTCATTTCTTAAAATAAAAACAGATGGGCAGATGTCATGGTATCTTCTAAAAAAAATGTATTATCAAAGAAAGCTTCGACTACCACCAAGCCAACTTCATATCCCGTAAATTCACTTTGAGGACTGGCTAATTAAATATTAAAATTCATCTGTTAGTGTCATTTGTGATTTAGATCATATGATAAGTGAACAAAATAATGATGAGTTAAAAATTACTTGCTTGCCTGATCGAAAAGCGGAAACAATTGCTGAATCATTTGTAAATAACATAATAGCTAGATACGGTGTAACCCAGTACTTACTGACGGATAGAGACAGTAACATCGTTTCTACGTTAGTAAAAGACATTGATCAATTGTTAGGTGTCCAGAAAACTGAAACAACTGCTTTCCATCCAGCTGCTGCGGTATTAGTAGAAAGATTCAACAGAACTTTGCTAGACATGATCTCTCAATATTGTGAGATAGATATTAAAACTTGGGAAGAGCTGGTTCATTTATTACAAAAGTGATGAAAATGAGTCTACTCTGGAAAGTCCGTTTTTTCTATTACATGGGAGAGATGTACTGCTGCCTATGCAAGATATAATGACCCAAAAATATTTTATCATGCAGTAGGTTATGATTACAAGACTGAGCTATTACAGAAAATGCAGTTAGCCTTTGAGATAACTAATAAACATTTAATACAACATGCTCAAGATAGAGAGAAACAAACAAACAAAAAGTCGAAACTAATGAAATAAAATTAACATATAAACTATTGTTATATACCCTTATCGTGAAGAAAGGAAACACCAATAAACTATTAAAACTATGGAAAGGGTCTTTCAGAGTCCTTAAACAGGTAAGTCCAATCTATTTTGAGAATAAAGAAATTTATGGAAGACGTTGTTTTGAATTAAGCACAAAGCTACACAATGTGCTGTCGGTTCTCTGCCCAACACGGGTATCGAAACAAAGATTTTAGTGTTGTAAGTCTGCTGACATATCGCTGAGCCACTGGGGGTGCTATGAAAAAGAAAACAGTTGGTACAAATTAATAGAATAAACAAAATGAAGAAAGGAAACCCTATCATTACGAATGTATGATTGATGAAAACCAGACATCTGGAAAAAATGAAAATATTAAAATCGAATCTGATTATTCGAATATATTAGATTTATCTTATGATTGTGAAGAGGCAAGTGAAGCCAAGATAGAAAATTAAATGTTAGAGGACGTTAATACCACATTCAGTGATGAAAGTTTTGACGTAGATAAACCTAGGTATAGCCTGTCTAGTGAAGTCAACGTCCCTGTACCCAAGGAAAATATGTCTGGAACACCTATAATGACGTAAGGTGTTGCTGTTACTGATGATTATAACATTACATCACGTTGTCCTGTATCAACTGAACTTTATATGTCAAAGTAAATTAGAAAAAGTATGAGATGAAATTGAAAGGAAATTACCTTTAGACGTACAATCTGTGAAACCTACAAACAGTAAAGAGATTTATATGCGTCACACTTGGACTGATGTTCAGAGAAAATATTTTTATACCAACAAATGGCAGTATAATATATAAATATATGTTGTTTTTATTGTTCAGATAATTTATTCTTAATATTTATCAATAAAACTTTTATTAACATTCTTCAAGAAATGTTACGTCCTTATTGACTTGTCATTAATCTCAAATTTTTAATATTGTCATTACAATTAATAAATCTCAATATCAAACATTTGTCCATGTAGTAATATTTCTTCTAGAGCGTTTTTTTTTTTTTCAAATTGTCAACTTCTTTGGTTTTATCGTGAAGCATATTTGACCATAACATTAAAATACACAGAAATCCATATTACATTAAAGGAAAACTTTCGAATGATGACAAGACATGTTTTTCTATTAAATAATAGAATGTGGTATTCAAACAATCTAAGGATCCGAAAAAATCGTAAAATAATTGAAACTATACAATTTGTATTCGTACCACTGTACTTTGTGAGGAGAGGAGAAATAAACTCCAAAGTCGGTTTTAAGTAATGATTGTATCGATATATAAAATGATGATTCAGCCGTTTTGCTCTTCTCTTTTGCAAATCGTTGGTAGTAAGGAAATGATTGCAAATTGCCGTATTTTTCACCATATAACGTTTAAAGTCACTTTAAGCTATAAAAACATAGTCATTGTACCCTGCAATATTTTAGCCTAACAATTTTATTAGGCCTAAAATGCGTAACTCTTTATTCGGCTTTGATAGAATTAAAATTTGTTCTGCTGATACTTCTAGGCCTAAAATCATTGAAGAGAAAATTAATTATTTCAACTGAGACGTTTATACCTCATATACTTTATGATACGTTTATAAGGGAAAAATATCCGTTTCCAACGCCTACACCTGAAAAGTGATTTTTTATATTTCAAAGCGATGGCAATGCTTTACACAAACATAAAACATTTGTGTTTTTCTAAATTAATGTCAAGTTAAATTAATCTAATGTAGGTATAAACCACCCCAGGCATATACGAGAGATGAAAAAATGTTCATGAAAAGGTTTTTATTTATGAAATAAGAGTAAAAGAATAAACAACTTTTTATATTGTGTTGTTTTCATAATGTAATTCATATTTAGGAAATATGTGGATTAAATAGTCATTTAGAATAAACTTTCTGAAATAAAATGTATAAGTTTTTATCATCATATGAGAACCATATTTATACTATTAAGGAGTCATTATAAATACACAAGTAAAAGAGACACGTTGATGTTGTGTCATAAAATTCAACTAAATTAGTTTGTAGATTCATTTTATAACTGACTAATAAGAAGTTGATCAACAAGAAGGTATAATGAACTGACTTATTGGGTAAACATGTATTGTGTTCCATCACAAGGAAACAAAATCACTTTATGATTCATTTTTCCCATAACTTATTATTACTATAGCATAATTGGTTTCCTTTCATTAGAACAAGTGAATAACAGAATCCTTTGATGGTTTTATTGTCTTAAAGTTTTCATATGTTGTACAGTAAATCCTGTTCGGTTAATCTAGAAATAATAACCATTTTTCTCCATCACGTGCAGATTTCTAGAAAAAATGTCATATGTACTTTCACCCAAGCGACACATTTTCATTGGAATCAAGTCACATTTTGCTATGCATCTGCGCTAGCCGTCCCTAATTTAGCAGTGTAAGACTAGAGAGAAGGCTGCTAGTCATCATTACCCACCGCCAACTCTTGTGCTACTCTTTTACCAACGAATAGTGAGATTGATTGAAACATTATAACGCCCACACGGCTGAAAGGACGAGTATGTTTGGTGCGATGGGGATTCAAACCCGCGACCCTCAGTTTACAGGTCGAGCACCTTAACCCACCTGGCCATGCTGAGTCCTTTCTGGATAGTATCTGATTGTGCTGCACTTTGATACTTTTTTCTTTTCAGTATTATTTGTTAGTCGTTATGGCAGCGACAGGTCGTGTAAATGACCCAAATATATTATAATACATTTGTAGTAAATTTGTTGTAAGGAAACAATGACAAAACATTACAAGATTTCTCAAAAACATGCAAGGTTGCAATACTCGGAATAAAAAGGAAATTTCTTATCCAATCTTCATTTTGTTATAAGACCTGCTGCTAAGACCTGATGTAGCTGTATCTACTTCACCAGAGACTCTTGAAACAGTATTATCTGATTCTGAATCTGATCTCAATAGAAATGATAATAAGGAGTGTTTTCAACCTGAAACATCTGGTGAACCACAGCTTTTCACCCAAGATGAACTTATTGATTTAGTGATAGATTTGATCCTTTTTTAAGAGATTCTCCAGGGATTATTGGTTATAAGTTTCAGACTAAGAGCTTACTTTCTCTAGGGACATCACATTATTGGTACATAAATAATGAGAAACAGTTTATACTTTGTTTTTGCATGAAGGTTCACTGGTTTATGCATTAATATTGCAAAATTAATACCAACACTAGAAGCTGCAGTATATGAGCAGAGTGAATGGTGATTGTTCACTGATTCCTCCAAAAGAAGTCTGAAAGGTATTCTACACAATAGTAACATATATGTATCTGTTCTTATTACTCATTTGGCTCATACGAAAATCTCGAAATTCTTCTTAATAAGTTCAGTTACAAAAACATCACTGGCTACTTTGTGGATACTTAAAAGTTTTTTGCGTGTTGTAACTTTGACAATCAAGTTGTACAGAGTTTCATATTTTTGAAAGAATCAAACAACAAAGCATGAACGTTTCAGCTAACGTAATCCAACCTAAACTGAACTCATGCTTTTTGTGTGAATGGGACAGCAACGTACGTATTCAAGATTGGATAAAGAAACAATGACCACACAATTTAAGCCTAACAATAGGTTGATAAATAAAAGATAGACCACAACACGTAGTTTTAGGAATAAAAGTCGAGTATTTCACATAAACATATCAAGATGAATGATGATTCATATTCGTTTCTCATCAATGTTCTTCTCTTTTCTTCAGTTTCTTTATATTTCTCTTGAAAAACATAATAATAAAAAGTGTCCATTGTTATAAACGAAATAATAATTGGATCTAGGTAAGAGTTTGTTTTCATCCTGTTTTTAAACAATTTCTACGTTATAAAAAAACAAATATATTAATTTCGAAGTCTGCGTATCTGAATTATGGAAAATCTGTATGTAAAAACGGCTGGTCTGGGTTGAGAATTTTTTTTTATTTCGAGAAGAGAACAATCTTTCGATCTTCTTCGGTCATCATTAGGATCACAAAGAAAGAAAGAGGTAACTGAACGATATTTGACAACATGTTTGAAGGAGGTTGTGTAACTGAGTGTAGTAATGTAGAAGGCGTGCTTTAAACATATACATATATAATATGTATAAAAAAAATATTCAAACATCTAAGCACGCCCTCTACAATACTACACTCTGTTACACACCGCCTTCAAACATGAGGTCAGCTATCGGTCAGTTATCTCTTTCTTTCTTTGTGAACCTGACGATGACCGAAGAAGGTCGAAATGTTGTTCGCTCCTCTACATAAAAAAATGTCTCAACCAAAACCACCCGTTTCTACATATATATTTTTATGTAAAGCCAAAATAACTTGTATCTCATTTAAATTATCATGTCTGTGTATTTATAGGAACAGTATTCAAAACTCCATATGCAGTGATATCATTGGGTCACACACTCACGTGATATCAGCAAATCAATTTTAATAATTAATTAACTAATCCTCAAAGTAAGTTTATGGATTATGAAATAGGGTTGGCAACAGTCGAAGCATAATTTCATAATATAGTTTTTTTATTAAATACTATGACATCTACACACCTATTTTCATTTTAAGATATCAAATCAGTGGCCGTAAGACTAATTAAAATTCACAGTTGATGCTTTACTGCCATCCACAGTCAGAAATCATTATTAGATGTGATTTTATCATGATCTTAAATTAAAATCTCATTTCTCGACAGGAACATTGCGAAAAACACTATTTCTTTATCTTATTTTATAGTGTTTGAAGTACAATAGATGGCGCTATATTGAAGAAAATTCTTGATGGAAAACTTCTCTATTTTTTTTTTTTCCAAATGAAATTACGGTTTAAGAAAATTTAAAAAACAAAACTTAAGTTTACAGATTTCTCCGTTTTTGTAAATTCCATTTCCAACATACGATACTTTTATTTACCTATTGTAATAGATTATTTTTCTTTAATTAACTAAAACAGTGTCAAAGAACGAACACTAGCTTTAATTTACGTCAACAATTCCAGTGTTCCTGCATGGCTACAGTATCACTCGATACCGAAAAACAGTATGATATTTTATCGTCCAGTTTAATAAGATTCATTGAAACTGTTGAAAGTCAAATAGCTTTAATATATTCACTTATTTCTGATCTAATCAACCAAAGGGAATCAGAATTTGATATTTAGTACAGTGATTAATATAACTAATTGACAATAAGATTTCTGCTTATAACAAGCAGTTATATTGAAAATATCACACAAGATCTTTGCTATTTCAAAACCAAGATATCAAGCTAATAATTCTTTTAAAAAGTGAATAAAATGAAAAACTAATAAACATTATAACACACATCGCGGCCCGGCTTGGCCAAGCGTTTTAAGGCGTTCGACTCGTAATCCGAGGGGCGCATGTTCGAATCCCCGTCGAACCAAACATGCTCGCCCTTTTAGCTGTGGGGGCGTTAGAATGTGACGGTCAATCCTATTATTCATTGATAAAAGAGTAGCCCAAGAGTTGGCGGTGGGTGGTGATGACTAGCTGCCTTCCCTCAAGTCTTACACTGCTAAATTAGGGATGGCTAGCACAGGTAGCTCTCGAGTAGCTTTGCACAAAACCCAGAAACTAAACAAACACATTTATACTTCACATGAGCTATTATTATTGTTAGACTTGTTACATTGTTAACCTTATATTTTTCATATAGTTCTTTATAAATTTTCAGTAAGCAGAAGGATTTATAATAGTAGTATTAATACAACACTTTACATATGTGATATCAATTGCTGACTACGTGTTTCTTTTGAGACCGGTTTATATACGATAAACATAATTTGTGGAATACTATTCACGTGAGCCAATTATTACAATATACATTGTGTATATTATAAATTAAATACATTACAGATATTATGATTAGTAAAGTCAGTGAAACTAACCTTAAAAGAACAACAGAGCATACTTTACAAAGCACGTACGAATGACTTGGAAACCAGAGAGTATATTGAAGTATATTGAACATTTGCAATGATTTCAGATATGTTTATATGATCATAAAACAGCTGTTAATTGAAACTTTCACGTGCATAAAAAATCGTATTTTGTGAGAACATTAGTTGTTAATAACACATGCTATACCAACTGAAAAACTTGTTATAAAATAAGTTCCTGTCAAAACACCGTTCGAAAAATTTATTTATATTCAGTCGTGTGGGTTGTTTTTCATTTTAGCAAAGCCACATCGGGCTATCTGTTGAGTCTACAAAAATTTAATTGTATCTACTGTAAAATATAAAACAATTAGCATATAAGAAGTAATTACTGGACGAACAGTATAATGTATAATTTAAGTAAAATGTAATCTTTTCACTTAAAGTAGGTTAACCTAAACTGAAAAGGAAAGTTTCACATAACATAACGTAACTGTACCTAACCTAAACTTAAAAGGAAAGTTTCAGTATGATAGATAAATAGATAATAATAAAGTGATATAATAGAAAACAAATTAAAGTTTTCACATAAAATAATTCAGATTGTGATGAAGAGAGAGAAAAACTCTGTAATTTACTTTAGGATAAACTGACGATATAAATATCATTATGATAGTTTGGCATGATGTCGGACTTTGAAAAAAAGATATATGTTGAATTTCAAGCCAAGCTGCGCGAGTGGTATCTGTCACAACACCTGTAAAATAATATTTATTTTGTATAGATTAACCAAATTAATCAATGATTTGTAATTTCAATTACATTTATTAATACAAGTTAAGCTAAACGGTTTAGACTCAGGATGAATAATAACATTTAATTTATATTTAAACTAATCTATCATATCATTTTTTGGACACATATCTGGTGATTCTTATAAATGATTTTAAACATATTAAGTTTCTGGTAAAAACTGTACATGATAAACAAGACACTGTCTTTACATGTATCCAACCTTTGTTCAGCTTAGAAGTTGAAATCCAGTACACTGTGGTATCAACAAATGAATCTAAATTTCATAAAACTACACGTGGGGTTTTATTTAATACACCAATTGAATTAATTTCGTTATTCCAATATTTTGTTAAAATATATCAATCAGTATAAGGAAACGAAGCAAGTTTGTATAAACTGAACTTCTTAATAGAGAAACTAAGGCTTTGCTAAATAAAAATGATGGTCAGATAATTTTTTTAAACTTTGAAAATTACCAAATCATAAATAGGTCAATTCATACATTGTTGATATTAACATACTCACTTACCAACACCGAGAGATGTAACAATAATAAACCATACTTGTTTGATGTAACTTGTTACAAAAGCTTACGTCATGGGTACGAAGACAAATTCAGCTTACAAATTTACCTTTTTGAAACTTCACTGTATTATGTATGAGATGCTAGAGTATGGAACGTGAAATATAATTACAAAATTCAGTTTCATTGATGTTTTTGTTGTTTTGACACAAAGCTACATTTTGGACTAACTCAAACTTGACCAAAGCGGAGAATCAAATCACAGAGTTTAATACTAGAACTCTGGAAAACCTGACCGTAAACTTTTAATTTATTAACATACACATATTAACGTAGTTATTGTTAGCTGTTATAAATTTCTGGGGGTTGGGGAGTATCTCTTATGACAGTTTATGCATTCTAATGTTCACCATATTTTCTCAGAACACATTTAGCGATACGTCAATGAAACACATAAACTGTTTGTACTCAAACAATAGAACAAACATATATTTTTCAGCTGTTGCCTAGCGCCTCATAAAACTGCTCCGTGTTTTCAAGTAGGAAACGTTTTCCTCGCAACTCCGTAATTTCTTAACTGATTTGAAATCTAATTATAGTTTCGGACCATTCAAGTGTTATATTTGACCACGCCCAAGGTCTCATAGGTTAATTTACTCTAGTAATGCCCAGAAGAATTTCAAATTGAGGGTAGCTTAGTAGAGGTCGTGATGAGTAATCAAATGGAATCGGCAGTCAGCATGTTCCACACATGGTATTACTAGCTCACAAAACTATAGTAAATAAAAATGAGAGGAAAGGTCTCATATATTAATTAATCTTAACCCTGCCTAAAAGAATTTCAAGTGCCGCAGCTATCGAAGATTTCCATTTGCATTAATTCATTCTCTTCATACACCTTTTAATAGATTATATTATTTATAGAAACATATTTGTGTAGTTTGACCTATTTAAAGAAACATACTTGGATCGCTTATGTTAATTACAGAAACACCCTTGTATAGATTGTACTGTCTACAGAAATATACTTGTATAGTTTATATTATTTATAAAAACACCCTTCTATAGTTTATATTATTTACAAAAACACCCTTGTATAGTTTATATTATTTACAGAAACATATCTGTATCGTTTATACTATGCTACAACACATTGGACTGGTGATTCGTTTCACTTTTTTTTATATCAATATCTTTGTGATATAATATTAACGCTCAAGTTTGCCTGAGTCAGGACTGGAAATATATTTTAAAGAAACTACCCTATGTAAGCATATGATTCTGTATAGAACCGTGTTACTGGTACAGGAGAAACACACAGAAAAACATATTCACGAAAAATTTTTATTTTAAATATAATTTAAATTTCATTTGTTGTTCTAAAAAAATCAATCTTAGTTTCAATTCAAAGTGTTTTTTTTTTAATTCACAATTCAGTTTATAGTAATTTCAATTAGACTTTGTTCTCGTACTAAATAATTTTCTGGTTCTTAATTGAATGAAGGTGAGACTTCAGGACATCATTTTTACCGACGAGAATCCGGATCCTAAGAAAGTCTAGAATTATAAAAAAATATATCAAGTTTCATATAAATTGAATTAAATCACATAAAGTGTCATGATGGTGTAAGTAAGTTATTATTTAATTGATTTTAATTATTATTAAGGGATTGTGGTATTTCATCTTTTAAGAAAACTATAAACTATTTTTTACATCTTTTTAATTAATTTTGTAATTAGTTTCAACAAACCCTGTAATTATATATATATATATATATATATATCACCTTTCTTCTTTAAAAAGTTTAATTTTCTTTAAAAGTATGTATGAAAATGTATACATTTTCTCGGGGTACTCCCGTTTCCCCCCACAGCAAAATCTCTGGCATCGGACCTGTAGGTCCCAGCCTCATTCTGAAAAGGGCCGTTTACCCAGTCAAGGGTATCTAATCAATTACAGTAAATTTTAAAAACCAATTCGCCAGCCGCCAGGGTTCTCCATCCTCGAGCCAAAGTCTGGCTCACTTCACTTTCGCTGCTTTCATCCAGTTCTCCCGTCCTTCCTCTCACTCACAAATATTTTTGAAATGTTAAAAATAAAGTAAAAATTCCATGGATATTTTAAAACATTTCTCACGTAAGGGGACGAAGAGGAACTACAAAGTTCCTGAACACCCCAGTTGGAGAGAGAACTCTTCTGATTTCTCTCTTTCTAAACTGAACCCCTGCCACGTTAGTTTAGGTTAGGTTTATATATATACACAATTTGGATCTTGTGTAATACGTGGTTTATCATAGACCCTGTCTCCTATATGACTTTAGTGACTTTAATCGCTAATATATGGTGTAGGTTCTATGTGATATACAAAGTTCAGGTTGCCCACTGTGTAGGTTTATATTAAGTAAACAACATGACATATGGCCCTTATTTTTCTCATTTCATACTTAACACATTTATTAATGGGTATAAATTTTAAGCTCTTACACATGACCTAGAAAATCAGTTACTTATATAAACCATAAGAAAGCGGCGAGTTCTTTAAATATTCAACAATTTTAAAAACAGTAAACTTAGCAAAGCAGCTTCTTGCAAAAATTAACACACCAGTGACAATATGGTGTGACAGTTATTGTAAGATCAGACTATACATTATTAATTCATGTGAGATAATATTAATATTAATAAATAAAACATTATATGGGTCAGGAATTTTAAAAAGACGTTATTACGTGACATGAAGTATCATCGTGTAAGATATGTTGTATAAGAATATCTTAATATGACTAATGTACGAAAATGTGAAAACACTGCAGTCTGTTGTCTGCTGGGATTCAAACCATTAATTATACTTTTGTAAGTCTGTGAACTTACACTTTACATTTCCTAGAGATATATTCAGTTATATTCCAGCATTATTAGCAACTATAATTATTCAACAACATTTAACTCTAAACATCAGGCATTAAATATATGAAACTCGTCACAAAACTACTCAGTGGGCTGTCTCTGTCTGTCCACAACGATAACCAAAACACTATTTCCAGTGATGTGAGTTCACAGACATCCCGCTGTATCACATAAGGATAAATATTGGTTAATCAGTAAGTTTCTCTCCAAAAATTATAAACTGTTCAATCATTTTACCTCCTTTCAATGTTGTATTACTGACTTGGTTTGTTTCTTCTTTTTAATTTCAAAGAAGGTTAAACTAGGGCTATCTGCGCTATCCGTCTCTAACTTATCAGTGAAAATCCATTATTGGGCTCGTATATCACCAACGAATAGTAGTACTGACCGTTAGTTACCATTATAACTCCTCTACAACTGAAAGAAGTGAACGTGTTTCGTATGACGTATATTTGAAGCCACGACACTCACGTTACTAATAGAGCGGTATGACCAGGAAGTTAAAGTTTTTTAACATTCTTACGAGAAAAGTGAATCTTCACAAAATTTTCGTGTTAAAAGTTTAAAATACTCAATAATTTATAGTCACCTGAATTAGCTGTTACCAATTATCCTCTGCCATTACTGTTTCCTCTTTCCTTTCCCAACCAACTGTCGTAACTTCCATCACCTCTCAGGCCAATATTAGAGTCTGAGCCTACAGTTGTGTATCTTCCTAACCTTTTTATTGTCTCCTTTATTTCCATCACCTTTATGAAAACCTGGATCACCGTTACTTACATGTCTGTTATTACCGCTTGTATCTTTTCTTTTGTTTCCGTGATCACCGCAACCATCGTGTATGTTCCGGTTTCTATCGTTATTTCCGTTTTTAGCGCAACTTTCTACATGCAGACGGTAGTTACCAAAAGCAAAACGAAAACGTGTAATAAAAAAATTTATATCAAAATTAAACTTTCTTACGAAATTATGACCATATAAATAATCTACTCTCTCATTGTGGAAAGTATGCGTGTCCAAAGTTCTTTATTTTACCCAGGCGTATACTCAAACACACAAATATATTAACTGATTTATCGCATAATACTTTCCCCTTATGGCTTTTAACTTATATTGAGAGTTATTTTTAAATAGATTAATTTAAATATAAATTAAATAAAATTATTAATTTCCATATAAAATGAGAACATTAGTCACAGTGATGTTTTACTGGGAATTCTGTTGTACTAAACCTGAATACCCACCCCTTCAAGAATTATGTTTTCAATTTATATTTCACTAAAAGTATTCCATAATGAGATCAGGTCTCTTACCATAGGAAATTAATTTTAAGTTAATTATCTCACATTAGGACTGCCACTTCTCATACTGAAATGATACCATGCAACATATACAACTATTTGTCTTTGGTGAGTTATGTTGCTGTTTGGTAAATAATTAACAGATAATATAAACTTTAAAACACTTAACACTGTCCTCATGTTCATTAGACTACAATAAGGTAAAAGACGTTGATATCGGTTGTATGATAGTTGATTATATCAAGCTACGTGTATATATAGTGGGGTGATATGACGCAATCATACTTTAGGCTTTATGTGTGATAAACAAAACATCTATGACGCAAATTGATATTTGTTGGTTTTTTAATTAATAACGAAAGACGTAACTTATATTTGACTTTTACCCATATGGACTATCAAACGAAGATAAATCAAACCTATAACATTTTAGAGAATATTTGTTTTTTTGTTTTTTTTATACTGATGTACTTTCAAAGTCCGACATCATGCCAAATAATCATTATTGTGTTATATCGTCAGTTCGTGCAAAGGAAAATTACATTTTAATAAATTTATAATTACATTAATAACATGTTTCAGGTAGTTTTGATTATATTATGTGGAAAAATGTTAAGGTTCGGTAAACATCAGTGATCTACCGGTTTAGTAACTTTTTTATCTGAAGCAACGTCTAGAAAAGTAATGGTTGTTTTGTATCAAAAGACTGGAAATCTATAGATAAGTTACAATTCACTCTCGCTTGTTTCCTCTTAATAGCATCTTCAATTCTCAATTTACAAAACTTTGTTATGTATTTTTGCCACCATAAAAATATTTTTGACGTATTATGCTACCAATATTTTGATAAGTTACATTTCTCTCTCGCTTGTTTCCTCTGAATAACTTTTCCATTTACAAACTTTATGTATTTTTGCCACCATAGAGATATTTTTTGACGTATTATGCTACCAATATTTTGATACGTTACATTTCTCTCTCGCTTATTTCCTCTGAATAACTTTTCCATTTACAAACTTTATGTATTTTTACCAACATAGAGATATTTTTTGACGTATTATGCTACCAATATTTTGATACGTTACATTTCTCTCTCGCTTATTTCCTCTGAATAACTTTTCCATTTACAAAACTTTATGTATTTTTGCCAACATAGAAACATTCCTTGACGTATTATGCTACCAACATTTTGTAACCTGAACATCACTGTAACGCTATCTTCATCCTGTATAGTACACGGAGACGTTTTACCAAATTTATTGTAATAATGGCTCCAAGAAAACGGTAAGATATCGGTAATACCATTTATAAAAGGTTTCTTTTTTTGTTTACTCCGTATCTGTACATAGTTATTAATTGTGAACTGTTGTTAGTCAAACATATTCCTGAGTTAGTGAAGACAAAAAGTGACCTTCTATAAAATCACCTAGCACAAAATGTACTTATTTGTTTTTATAACAAGTATCAGGTTCCGATCTCTGATGTGATCATTCTCATCTACTCGTGTTTTAACGGTAAAGAATGTTTCAGTGTTTAAATAAATATTCTACAACTTAACAATAGATTAAACTTTTGGATTTGATAATGTCTATTCATGAGTATGAATATCAAATTGTGTTAAAATCATTCAGTGTGACTAGATACAATATTTACGCATGTATATAAATCCGTATGAACATCAGATTATTTACGTGTGCATATCAAATCATGTGAGTAGATAAATTATTTAGTGTGATTTTCAATAATCAGATTGTTTGGTTATTGCTAAAGAGAAAAAAAAAACAACATAAAATAAACAACAAATAAGTATTGGATATGATATGCGAAACATTTGCACAGTATTAGAAATGTCTGGCGAAATAACAATGAAAGATATATACATTTGGTCTCCCAGTGGCTTAGTGGTATGTCTGCGGATTAACAACGCTAAAAATCGTGTTTCGAGACCCGTGCTGTACACAGCACAGATAGCACATTGTGTAGATTTGTGCTTAATTTAAAACAAAAGCTATATACAGGTATGCCTGGTTATTCTCTAATTTTGTTAACTTTATTCTATACTTATGTTGATCATCAAATTCCACGTCTTATAAAAAATAAAACATTTTTTCCTCTTACACAGAAATGTTATTTACGTAATATTATAGTTCGGTAATCAGTTTTAAAGCTTTGAAATCAGATGTTCCTGTGATATAAGAATGCTATTACATTCTGTATATATAGCAAAACGTTCTTTATTCAAATAGCTTACAATACAAATTATTGAACATTTTTGGTTTAGTTATTAAAATAACAGCAGGTGATGACCAATAATCATTGTTTTATTTACGGTCTCGAGCTGTAATGTTCGAATAATGGAACTATGTAGACTTGTTGTATTTTATCCCCGTATACTGATTAAATCTCTTTTGTTCAATATTTAACACGTTGTTATAAATATGGTTTCTAAAATGCTGTTAAACATAATTAGTAAGTAGTGATTTCAAGCTACACTGGTTGATTCAAAACACATCAAAAAAGTTCGTTATATCAGTGTTACAAGTTGTTTTTTCTCAAGTACTCAAAATTATAAAAATATCATATCCCATTTTGTGAAGAATAGATTTGAATCAATTGCGTTAAACAAAACAGAGAACTACACCGAGCAAAGCATGACCTTGACTGATGTTTGTTCAGCTCCAAACACAACAATTGTTTCACAACCGTGTGGAAAGGTCTAATAATGTGAATATCATACGTTTGTCAGGTATTTCAAGAAATGGATCCGTTAATTTTTTTCTCTTTGCTTCTTCACAACTGTATGCGGAGTTCTCACTAAATCCAGTTTATTATAATTCATTGTAAATGTATATATGAGTTTCAATTCCGACCGCACCAAACATGTTCGCCCTTTCAACCGTACGTTAATATGTGACGGTGAATCCCACTATGCGTTGGTATAAAAGTAGCCCAAGAGATGGCAGTGAGTGATGATGACTAGCTTCCTTCTCTCTTGTCTTATACTGCTAAATTAGAGACGGCTAGCGCAGATAGCCCTTGTGTAGCTTTGCGCGAAATTCAAAACAAACCAAACCTAACACATTACACTAGCATAGATATGTTGATATAAATACAGCTATGTAATTCCTCAAAAGTTTTATTATATACATGTCTTATGAACTTTACAACCTTAACTTTAATTAAGCCACGTTAAGCGTCTTTCACATCAATCACAGGTCGCATTAAGTAAATTATATATATATAAAGTAAGGTAATTTTTTACATTCTTTTAGCAATAGTTTTTAACTGAAACATATCTTGATACCATACTTCAGACGAACAAAACTGTCTGAGCAATACAAGTTGAAGAGAGTTTTATTATAAAGGTCAAGAAACTTGTGAATGTGAGGCTAACAAAACTATCTAGAACCGTGAATGTCATATAACAAGGGTTGGTTTGGTTTGGTTTGGTTTGAATTTTCGCACAAAGCTACTCGAGGGCTATCTGCGCTCGCCGTTCCTACTTTAGCAGTGTAAGATAGACAGAGGCAGATAGTCATCACCACCTATCGCCAACTCTTGGGCTACTCTTTTACCAAGGAATAATGGGATTGACCATCACATTGTAACATCTTTACGGATGAGGGCGAGCGTTTTGGTTTGATGTGGACTCGAAACCGCGATCCTCAGATTACGAGTCGAGATATAACAAGGGAATTTTAACTGTTACATACGTTTTTTCACCTGTATCGTGTTTCATGTACAATATGAATTATGATTCATATGTTGAGACTTTGAGAGCCTTTAGTCACTCTGATAATTTTGTTATTGAACTTGTCTTTGACTATTTTTTTTCTGTTTTGCGTATATTTCATCAATTAACTATTTTCTTTTAATTTTATAATTATCATAATCGTGGGTCATCATAATTTTCTTCTTTTGTTGCATGTTTGTTAGAAGTAAATTTCAACTTAAAATGCTAAAATTCAGGGCCTTGTTCCACTCTGTGTACAGAATGCAGATCGCCCATTGTTTGTGCTTGTGTTCAAAAGTCACCAAACATTGTTTTAATGCCTTTGAAATAAAGATCTTTAAGTTGGTTTGTTTTATATTGTTTGTTTATGATAAATATATTTGTTTTATATTACTAATCTGTGATAAGTAGATTTGTTTTATATTCTTTTTTTATGATAAATATATTTGTTTTATATTGTTTCTTTATGATAAGTAGATTTACTTTATATTAGTTATTATAACAAGGAGATTTGATTTTTGTTGTTTCCTTATAACTGGTGCATTTGTATTATATTCTTTGTTTATAACAAATAGATTTGTTTGCTGTTATTTGCTTATAACTGCTACATCTTTATTATATTGTTTGTTTATAATAATAAATAAAGAATTAAACATTAGAAAACCAAAAAAGCGTAAAAGTAATAACTTACGTCGTTTGTTTTACTTGGAGGGAAATGAAGATTTTTTTTATTCATTGTTTATATTAATGTTATGATTAGTAATACCACATCGCCTTTTGCTCAATTCTGATAGCTTATAACGTTAAAAATCAGACTTTGAAACCCACAGTAAGTGAAAAACAGATATATATTATGTAAAAACTTTATATAGAACAGCAAACAAAAGCAGCATAAGCTTATTACAGCTTCATAAAGAAATAAAGATTGTTTGTTTGTTATTTTCATTTATCTAATGTTACTAACAGTATTTGTTTAATCACTTATGTACATATTCCAGTTTCTCAATCAGCTATTTTAGTTCGTCTCAATTTGTGTTCTTTCGTTGCGCAGTTTGAACAAGTAGTCGTTGACGCAGCTATCACATTTCACAGAAGAAGAAAAAAAGAAAAAGATATTTCCAATGGGCAAGTGTCCAACTAATTGATACGTACAAACAGTTTTAAATAGATTTTCAAGCCTTTAGATAATGAACTCGGTCATTAAGCAAATTCTTTACTCTGAAAAATTAATTAAAAAAAAACATTATTTTCGGAAAGTTTCGAAAAATAAAAAAACGAAAATTTAATCATGTCATCACTGTTATTTTACTCCAGTATACATTATCCGCCTTTCATTGTCAGCTTTCCAACACATACATTTTAATACACTTTACTGCAAGTGCCTTTTTAAGGTTAATCCAACTACATTAGTCACGTGGACAAAAATGAATGCTTCAGTGTTTATAAAATAACATTTACATAGGAGTAATTTATTTTCCTTATTTCCATATTATTTTCGTTTTCAGGGTAAGTAGAGAAATAAGAAATGTTTCCTTTCCTTAATAATTATTTGTTGTTTGGAATCAAGCAGGAAGATACACAACAGGCTATCTGTGCTCTGAAAACTACAGGTATTGAAAACCGGTTTTTTAGTGGTGTAAATCTGCAAACATACCGGTGTATCACTGG
Source organism: Tachypleus tridentatus (assembly GCF_004210375.1). NCBI lineage: Eukaryota > Metazoa > Arthropoda > Merostomata > Xiphosura > Limulidae > Tachypleus > Tachypleus tridentatus. The sequence goes on from NC_134830.1 coordinate 156,504,822, forward strand.
GGTTGGAATTAGACAGAGAATAATAAAGAATAAATTGACACTTCTAATTAAACCAGAACGTGTTCCCTTAGACGTGTCAAATTATTCTTTTATCTGTCAGTTTTATTCACTTATCTTCTGTTTAAGCAAGCAAAAGAAAATCAATATTTAACTGCTACAATAATAAAATCAATTAGAATAATCTCTTTGACCCCAGAATAATCTCCCAGTGATAAAAACACCCTTCAGTATAATGTTTAGAACGGGTAACAAAAATAAACCATAAACATATATATCCAAACGCTTAAAATAATCTATGTTTAACCTTCATATAATATTTAACTATTATATTACTTTGCCTCAATGAGACCAGAATTCTTGACCTTTGACCTCAAAATTTCATCCCTCATGAACTCATATTAATTATTTAAAGTAACTCACGGATTATTATGTACAAATGTTTCATGTTAAAATCTAATCTGAACACTCAAGACATCAGGGTTATATGGTTAACAATGTATAAATTCTGATTTTTTTCTTGTTTTTAACATTTTTATTTATGCATTCAGTTTGTTTCTCAGAAATAAAAATATTGAAATACTCAAATGGATTTATAAACCAGTTGAAATTATCTTGAGTTTGTTCGATTTTGATAAACATGATTTTAACGATTTAGATCACCAGTTGACGATTTTAAGTTGTTTTAAACTTCATTGTTCCTCTCTTTATATAGCAATTCAGTTGATGCTTATGTTTAAGTGTTGCTAGAAACCAAGAAAAAAAACACATTTGTTAATAAAAATGACTTATCTTTGAGATAATTCGATGCTATTTTTTCTCGTATTTTGACGTCATTTGTGACGTAAATTATAATTGTATTTCTAATTCAGTTCCAAACCATATACTCTTCAAAATGCAAATCATATTGAAAAGAATCGTGTACAAATAAGTCTGAAACATTGCCCAAAGGCGTTTCATGTTTGTTAGGATCTCATTTTTTTTTTGGAAGACACGAGAAAATTAATTTTAGTTTCATTTAAAAACAGTCTTTATTGATGTTACTTGAGACATGAAGTTTTCAGCATCTCGTTTGCGTTTAAGGGTCGAATACATTTAGACGTTTAGAAGAATGTCAATGGCCTAGAGTGCACTAGGGAGAGCTGAAGGAAGTCTCAGTGTGATAACTGATATCTATGTAAACAACTTGTCTTCAGTTTCGATTTCGTTCAAAATAACGTGTTGGCACTGTGTGAAACCTTTGCTTTTAATTTTGTGAAATGTGAAGGCTCAGTCAAATTTAACAGGCTTAGTTAAGCCTAACACACAAAGTTTTAGGTGTTACTTTAAAGTAATATCATTCATTATACGATACTCCCATATGGTTCATTTCAAAACATCTCTGCCACAATTTATTAGACTGGCCTGTTGATTTAGTAAAAGCATCTGCATATTCTAATAAAATTATTGCAATGTCCGAAAAACTAAATCTGTCATTCTTAATACTTGACGTTAGAACATAAAACACTCTTAGAATCCATACACTTCGTTGTAAAAGTTGAGTTTGAATTTTTTTGAGACATATCTTCTTATGATAATACAAAAAACGACTTTTTATCAAAAGGAGAGCGTACAAATTATAACATATTAGGCCTTTTCGCAGAAGAACCACCCATCCTACCCCCTAATCCCCAATTATATTTTATATAATGTTCCAGGATACTAAACGTTTCGATACTCGTGGAAGGCATATCCCAAGTAGACCCTTCTGTAGTTTTGTACATAATTTCAAACAACCAACTGAACTGTCCTGTACAGTCCAGCACCACAATCCGGTTAGGGTTCATGTCAACAGGAACAAAACATTTTTGTGAATGAATAAATGTTCACTTATATATTTATGTTTCGTTTGCTGTCCCTGTTTAATGACGTCACTAGGTTTATAACGGGTAGTGTGTGTGTTTGTGTTTTTTTTGAACAACCTTAATTATTTTAGTCGTCATGTCTTAGAAACAGTAACCTTCTTATAATCTTGTCTCAGGATCGAGGTGCGTCTAATCCTATTTTTTCGTACCTAAGAAGAATTACGAAAATCTTTATTTTAGAAACTTGAAAGATTACATACAATAATGAGATGAAAGAACAATTTTATGAAGATATTTTTGTTTTACCTACGGTTTTGTCGTTAATACAAACTAACGAAAATATTCCAAAAAATAACAACGTAGAGGTTCAAAGAAAACTTTATCTTAATTCACACATGAGTACAATCCATTAATAAAAAATAAAACAATGTATGCCATGAACTGATTAAAGAAGTTTATTAAATAACAAATAGTTATAAGTTGGTTTGTTTTTTAATTTTGCGCAAAGCTACACAAGGGCTATATGTGTTATCCGTCCATAATTTAGCAAAGTAAGAAGACAACTGTTCATCACCACCCACTGACAACTCTTGGGCTACTCTTTAAACATCAAATAGTGGGATTGACAGTCACATTATAATGCCCCCACGGCTGAAAGGGCGAGCATTTTTGGTGCGACTTGGATGCGAACCCGCAACCTTCAAATTATGAATCGAACGCCTTAACCTATCTGGCCATGCTAGGCTTGTTATAAGCTCGTAAAGTTGAAAAATTGCTTGTTATTAATAACTTGAGAAGGAGGTCTAAGTTTGTTTAGTCCTAAAAATACGAACAAATAGATATTTCGTTAAACTGTATATATTTCGTCTTCACATTTTCAACGTTTTTAAATTTAATAATAATTGTAAAAGTACCTCTGTTTAATATTTTGCAGACCCCAATCTACTGCCTGGTAGGTTTCCCTTCAACACCAAGATAATTAAAGTGGGCTTTTTAATGAGTTATTTTGTTTCCATGAAATATATCGCCCTCTAGTGGCACAGAGACATATCTGCGGACTTACAAAACTAGAAACCGGCTTTTGATACACGTAGTGAGCAAAGCACAGATAGCCCTTTGCGTAGCTTTGTGATTAACCTCAAACAATCGTGAGAAAAATCTACCACAATCAACATAAGTAAATGTCGTATGTAATGAATTTATAATATAAGTATCGAAACTTTCAAAAGGACAAATTATTTCAGCGGTTACATTGAATATGACGTATGATACAACATACACCTTTCTTATTAAAATAACTAACATTGATACGTAGAAATGAATGCACTAGAGCAGGGGTGTGCAACATTTTTCGTCGGTGGGCCATATAACCAACTTCATCAATCAAGCGGGGCCACTTAAAAAACAAGCTTATTCGTGTACATGCACAATAAATTTAAAAAAATTCTCAAAATGCAAGCAATAATATTTTATATTTTTGCATGAGTGATCATTTTAGTGCGACACTTGAAATTTAGAGTCCTTGCAGATCTTGTCAATATCAGCTTTGACAGAAGTGGTTGCTACTCTTAACTGACTGGTCAAATTTTCATCAGTCAGCTGACTTCTACATTTGGTTTTGATGAGCTTCATTTTGGAGAAAAATTGCTCACAGCAGTAGGTGCTACCAAAAAGGGAGGCAATTCTTTGTGCATGACGGGACAAATTGGGAAACTTTTCACGTACACAGAGTTTGTAAAAGTCTAGCAAACTGTTTTCAGAGAATTTCCTTTTAGTGTCCATGTCAGCCTGCAGTTCAATGAGTTCCATTTGGCAATCATCAGGACTGTCTTCCACTGCCAAATCAAAAGGTTGAACGAACAATTTCAATCTAATTTCAGTTTGTCTGAAAAGTGGAAATCTGTTTGCAAACTTATCACGCAGCTTTTGTACACTGGTTCCATATTTGGTGCAATCCAGATTAGGAAATTCCAGTTTCCTGGTTGCAAGACATGTAAAATGGGTCAATATGGCTCTTCTCAACTGAACCTGGAAAAGTTCCAATTTCTTCTCAAAAGCACAAATATGCTCAAACAACTTATTCACAAGTTGACTTTTCCCTTGTAGTTTTAAGTTTAAATCAGACAGATGCTGTGTAATGTCTGTGAGGAATGCTAAGTCATTCAGCCAGTTCTCATTGCTCAAGAAGTCCACATTCTGACGTTTGCTCTCCATGAAGCCGTTTTTATCAATTGTCGTCTTCACCAAACAAGATTGGACTGCTATTGGCTGACTGCCTCAGCTTCCCCAACAACGCAAACGGCAAAGCACAGCCCGGTAACGCACGGTACAATTTAGTGAAATACATAACAGTATGCAATATTGCTACATTATTACTGCATCAATGAGTATAAGTATCATTAGTGTTTGGGAAGCATTTCATATAGTATATAATCGCATACATATACGTTTTAAAACTGCGTCCAATATTCGCGGTTTTTCGCTATTCGCGGGATGGTAAAGAACGTAACCCCCGCGAATAACGAGGTCACACTGTACATAGAATCAGATGCATCTGAAAGCAAAAATTTTAATAAATTCAGTAAAGTCACAACAATATGCTAAATAATAATCAATTTACCTTCAATCTCTTGTAGTAACTGTAAAAGGTAATAAAATTTTCACCAATAATGAATGACGGACAGCAGAGGTTAGGGAAAATTGTCGCCAGCGGGCGAAGGCGAGGTTCAGGACATGACGTTGAGTCGTAACAATAGTGCTAGTGCACGTCACCTATTCATGCCCTAAGGAGGCCGACCAATCGAATTCGGCCTGCTCCTCTCTAGCAAAGATAATTTTAGAAGTTTGTCGAGTCGAAGCCTGGGAATCCCGTAGGATCGATGCTTTTAAAAATATTCCATTTGCGTTGGATTACAGATCAGGCCACATGGTTAGATTACAACAACTAGGGCCACACTAAATGGCTTGGCGGGCCGGGTTGTGGCCCGGGGGCCGCCTGTTGCACACCCCTGCACTAGAGCCTCTTAAGCGTATATAAAAAAGCTAAGTTCAGTTTAGTTTGTTTAGGAATTTCGCGCAAAGCTACACGAGGAATTTCTGCGTTAGCTATTCCTAATTTAGCAGTATAAGACCAGAAGGAAGGCAGCTTGTCATTACCACCCACCCTAAGTCCTGGGCTACTCTTTTAGCAACGAATAATGAGATTGCCCGTAACATTATAACGTCCACCAAGCTGAAAAGCGAGCATACTTCTTGTAACAGGGATCCGAACACTCGACCCTCAAATTAGGAGTTGAGCGCTCTACCCAAGTGGCAGCTAAAGCAAAACACGGAAACAAAGATGAAATATGAATTTTTGAATTAGTGTTAGCTCCAGTGAAGAAACACGTGGTGTGCTATAACCTTTTAACAATATGTTAAGCCATATGGAAACAGAAATTTGAATTAAGTGGACAATATAGGATGTGTATAAACATTGTTGTATATGTTATATACATATGTGTGTGTGATTATCGACACTTGTCTTTATACGTTTTACTAGTAGAGATATCTGCAGTTTTATATATTCATTATCCTATGTGAACTGGAAAACATTGCGGCACATAACGGTATTGAGTATTGAACGGTAAAAACGGTGAGTATTGAACGGAGATCAGTGGATAATTGTTTCAAAATAAACCGTTTCCACAGTTCGTTCGATTAATATACTCTTCAAAAAAGAAACGCAAAAGGCAATATTTGAGACAAATTGATAACAAGACTATTCCGGGTAGTTCTGTATGACATGTGTGAAACTTTCCACTTTCACTGCTGAACATCCAAAGTCTGCAAAGGCGAAGTACACGCTCACCAGTTGAAGTTAAACGTCACTCAACGTCAATATCGAGTATGCCCCCGTGAGCATCAAAAACTGCTTGGCAACTCCTGCCCATGGAAGCGATGGGATGACAAATCACATCTTGTGGAATGGCTGTCCACTCAGTCTGCAAAGCTGCTGGAAGCTGAGGTAGAGTCTGCGGTTGAGGTTGTCGCCGTCGCAGACGTTTGTCCAACTCGTCCCAAAGATGTTCGATGGGGTTTAAATCTGGTGATCTGGAGGGCCAAGGAAGAACGTTGATGTTGTTGTGTCTCAAGAAGACAGTGGTGAGTCGAGCTGTGAGAGGAAGGGCGTTTTCATGTTGAAAAACGTCGTTGACGTTCACCATGAAGGGTTGCACATGGGGCCTAAGAATCTCGTCGACGTATCGTTGAGCCGTAAGATTCTCTCGAATGTGCAAAAGGTCTGTTATGGCATTGTAGGCGAGGGCAGCTCACATCATGACGCTGCCACCAACAAATCTGTCAACTTCCTGCACACAATTTGCTGCAAAACGTTCACCTCGGCGATGGTAAAAACGGGTCTTTCCATCCTGCCTACGAAGCATAAAACATGATTTATCGCTGAGCCAAACATGCCTCCATCGTCGATGAGGCCATACCCGATGTGCCCGAGTCCACTGCAGCCGTGCTTGACGATGTTGCTGTTTGAGAATGACGCCTCTGACTGGACATCGAGGTCGGATTCCTGCATCTCGTAGACGGTTGCGTAGAGTCTGATCGGAATTCCTACGCAGCCCTGGTATGGTTGAGGCAGTAGACGTCTCAGTGGTGGTCCTTTCCCGAAGGTAACGTAACCGGATGTAGCGATTGTGTGCGGGCGTGGTCACACGAGGTCTGCCAGATCGTGGACGGTCACGAGTTGATCCATGTTGTTGGTGACGATTCCATAGCCTTCTGATGGTGTTTGGGTGGACATTCTTAGCTTTGGCAACATCTGAATTGAGGTTCGCCTGCTTCCAAGCGACCAATGGCGTTGTTGCGTTGTGCTTCAGTCAGTCTTGGCGTAACTGTATTGCGTGTCGATGGCTTAACACTGAGCTATGGAAACCGAGAACCCGTCACTTTTATAGGGATTTTGCACATGTTGTACTTGCAGAACATGCAGATCTCTCAACCACATTTATTGAACACGAATGCGTTTTGGCGAAAGATCCGATGTTTTCCTCTGTTTTAATAAGTGCCTTAACACGTGTAACAGCACATACTCTGAGCTTGTAACGTTATTACATATATTTCTCTTTAAAATAAAAAATATCCCTTTTGCGTTTCTTTTTTTTGAAGTGTATACGAGTAGTTTGATTACGACAATAACTCATATCGTTCGATAAATCTTTTTAGTTTCGATGACAGTGGTTCGGAAAATATAACATTCCATACGACAAATCAAGGAACAGCTATCTTATTTCTATTAAGAATCTTACAGTTAGGATTAGTAAAAAATTATAACAACTAAGTTAGATGATATCTTCTTAAGATAGGAGATTTGTTATTAGCTATAAAGAATATTAAAGATAGCTTTTCGAATTACGATCCGCCTACACCTGAAGAGTGATTGTTTTATCTTTTAAGACGATGGCAATGTTTTACCGAAACGTACACACACACACGATTAGAACATTACAAGTCTCAATGTGTTTGATTTTCGTTAGGGCTAACTTTCCATTCTACCTTTTTTGTTATATTTCATATTGGTCTTCCCTTTTACATGTGTTTTTTTTTCTAAATTAATGCGAATGTTAAATTAATCTAATGCAAGTATAATCCACCACAGGGATACCCAAAAGATAATAAAATTTACATATAATTGGTTGTTATTTGTGATATAGTATGAAAGGAATAAACTTCTTTTTGTGTTGTTCTCTTGTCATAATGAAATTCACTTTCAGATATGTGGATTAAATTATTATTTAAAATAAACTTTCTGAAACAAAATGTTTAAGATTTTATCACCATATGAGAACCCTACTTATAATATTGGAAAATCGTTATAAATACACAACTAATAGCGACACCATGAAGTTGTGTGATAAATAAAAATTAAACTAAACTAGTTTGTAGTTTCAGTTTATAAGGGATTAATAATAAGATGATAAACAACAAAGTATAATGAACTGGTATATTGGGTAAACATGTATTGCGTTCCATACCGAAGAAACATAATCATTTCATGATTCATTTTCTTTACATAATTTATTATTACAATAGCATAATAAGTTTCCCTTCTTTACTATTTATGATTAGCAGAGACCTGCGATGAATTTTTGTCTTACATTTTTCAAATGTCATACAGTAATTCCTGGTCGTTGAATCGAGAAATGATAACCATTTTTCTCTATCACTTTCATATTTCTACAAAAGTGTCAAATGTAATTGCACGTAAGTGAATCTTTTTACTGAGATCTGGTCAATTGAAATGATAAAAGTGAGTGGTTTCAATCTGAAACTTCTGTGGAATCATAGGTTTTCACAAAAAGGTTTGTTTTGTTTTTTTGAATTTCGCACAAAGCCACTCAAGGGCTATCTGTGCTAACCGTCTCTAATTTAGCAGTGTAAGACCAGAAGGAAAGCAGCTAGTCATCACCACACAACGCCAACTCTTGGGCTACTTTTTTACCAACAAATAGTGGGATTGACCGTAACACTATAACGCCCTAACGACTGAAAAGGCGAGCATGTTTGTTGCGACGGGGATGCAAACCTGCGACGCACAGATTACGAGTCGCACGCCTTAACACGTTTGGCCATTACGGGCCTTGCACAAAAGATGAATATATTGATTTAGTAATAGATTTGAGCCTTTTAAAAGATTCCCCAGGGATTATGGGTTATAGGTTTCAGACTAAGAGCTTATTTTCTCTAGGGACATCACATTACTGGTACAGAAAGAAAGAGAAACAGTTAATACTTTATTTTTTAATGAAGTTTCAATGGTTTATTGCACTAATATTGCACAATTAATTCCAACACCAGGTGCTGCAGTAAATGAGCAGAGTGAGTTGCGATTGTTCATTGATTCCTCCAAAAGAAGTCTGAAAAGGTATTCTACACAATAGTAATATTGTGTATTTATCTCTTCCTATTGCTCATTTCGTTCATACGAAAATCTTGAAATTCTTTTTGATAAGGACAATTACAAAGAACATCATTGGCTACTTTGTGGATACTTAAAAGTTTTTGTATGTTATAAGTTTGACAATCAAGTTATACAGAGTTTCATATTTTTTGAAAGATTCAAACAACAAAGCATGAAAGTTTCAGCTGACAAAGCGTAATAAAAATTAACCTGAACTCAAGTTTTTTGTGATTGGGACAGGAACGTACTTCTTGAACATTGGATTAAGAAACAATATCATCTTGACACCAGGTGGATAAACAAAAGATTGACCACAACACGTAGTTTCAAGAATAAAAAAAGAATATCTCACATAAACATACCAAGATGAAAAATAATTCATATTCGTTTCTCATCAATGTTCTTCTATTTTCTTCAGTTTATTTATATTTCTTTTAAAAAACAATAATAAAAATGCTCATCATGATGAACGAAATAATAATTGAATCTAAGTCAGAATTTGTTTTCTTTCTGTTTTTTTAAACATTTTCTAAAACCAAAATAGTTTGTATTTCATTTAAATTATCAGGCCTATGTAATATTGCAAAAACACTTTGAAACAGTATTTGAAACTCCATATGCAGTGATATTATTCGGTCACACACTCACGTGACATCAACAGTGTTTAATTAGATACTGTGACATCTATGAACCTATTTTTATTTTAACAAATCTTATCAGTGACTGTAAGATTAATTAAAATTCACTACTTATGCTTTACTGCCATCCACAGTCAGAAATCATCATTAGATGTGATTTTATCATGATCTTAAACTGAGATATTATTCGTGGACAGGCACATAACGAAAAACAATGACAAAGAACGATCATTTTGGCTTTACTTTGCGTTAACAATTCCAGACTTCCTGCACAGCTACATTATATTATTACTTCAATACAGAAAAACAGTATGACATTTTATTGTCCAGTTTAATAAGATTCATTGAAACTGTTGAAAGTCAAATACTTTTATTATATTCACTTAATTCTGTTCTAATCAACAAATGTAGATTAGAATTTGCTAATTAATCCAGTGATTAATGTAGCTAATTAAGAATAAGATTTCTACTTATTATTAACCGTAATATGTAAAATATCACATAATATCTTTGTAATTTCCAAACAAAGATATTAAGCTAATAATTCTTATAAAAAGTGAATAAAATGAAAAATGATAAACATTATAACACACATTCATACATCACATGAGATATTAGTGTTAGACTTGCTACATTGTTAACATTTAAATTTTTCATATAGTTCCTTAAGAATTTTCAATATGTAGAAGAGTTTATAATAAAAATATTAACACTACACTATATACATGTAGTATTCAATTCTGACAAACGTTCCTTTTCAGACCGGTTTATATACGGCAAACATAGTTTGCTGAATTCTTTTTATGTAAACCATTTGATACAACATACAGTATAGATATTATAAATTATATATGTTACAGACATTATATTCAATAAAGTGAAACTAACCCCAAAAGAACAACATTACATACTTTACGAATCAAGTATGAATGACTTAGAAATTTGGTATATTCAACATTTGCAATAATTTCAGGACTATTCATGCAATATTAAAGAGGTGTTAAATGAAACTATCACTTACATAAAAATCGTATTTAACTAGAACTTGAGTTGTTAATCACACATGATATACCAACTGGAAAAAGTTGTTATAAAATAAGTTTCACATAACATAACGTAACTGTATCTAACCTAAACACAAAAGGAAAGTTTTAATATGATAGATAAATGAGTAATAATAAAGTGATAAAATAGAAATCAAATTAAATTTCTCACATAAAATAATTCAGATTGTAATGAAGAGAAACAAATAACTCTGTAATTTACTTTTGAATGAACTAACGATATAAATACCATAAACTTTATTTGTCATGATGTCGGACTTTGAAAGTACATCAGTATCAAAAATAAAATGAAAAACATTACTATAAAATTTATGGCGTTTATTTATATTCGTTTACCAATATATCTGAATAGAAAACTAATTATACAGTACGACGTTTGTTTGATTAAAAAATCAATGAGTATAAAGTTACATCATAGAGGTTTCGTTACTCACAGCTATGGCCTTAGGTACGATTGTGTCGTATCACCACATTATGTAAATATGAAAAGTTGGAGAATACTTTTAACATAACCAACTAACTTACAGCTGATATCAACGTCTTTTACCTTATCGCAGTCTTATGAAGATGAGAACAGTGGTTAGTGTTCTACAGTTTATTCTATAAGTTAATTACCGGACAAACTGCAACATAACTCAAAGAAGACAAATAGTTGTATTTGTGGCAGTCCTCTTCGTAGAGTAACGCCAGATAATTAAACTAACATTATTTTTTGATGATAAGATACCAAATATCATTATGGGACATTATTAGTGAAATGTAAATTGATAACATGATTCTTAGTAAGTTATTCAAATTCAGTATAACAGAATTCCCAATAAAACAATACTGTGACAAATCTTCTAAGCGTATAAAACAACAAACAGGAGGAATTATGTTGAATTTCCCGTGAAGCTTCTCGAGTGGTATCTGTCAAAATAAAAGTAAAATGATGTTTATGTTGACTATATTCACCAAATGAATCAATGATTTGTCATTTCCGTTACAATTATTAACTCAAGCTAAACAAAACGATTTAGACTAAGGATGAATAATTTTATTTACTTTACATTTAAACTAATCTATCATTATCATTTTTCTTACATCTCTGTCAGTTCTTTTAAATGATTTCAAACATATTACGTTTCTGATAAAAAACTGTTCATGATAAACAAGACACTGTCTTTACATGTATCCAACCTTTGTTCAGTATAGAAGTTGAAATCCATTACACTATGGTATCAACAAATGAATCTAAATATCACAAACCTACACGTGGTATTTTTTCTTCAATAAACCAATTAAATTTATTGTGTTATTGAAATATTTTTGTCAAAATATCTTAATCAGTATAAGGAAACAAAACAAGTTTGTAAAAACTGAACTTTTAAATTCAAGTACAAAGACTTTCCTAAACAAAAAATGATAAAATATCAGATAATTTTGTATAATTTAAAACTGACCAAATGATAAATAGATCAATTCATACATTGTTGATATTAACACACGTAATTAATAACACCAAAAGATGTAACAATAAGAAACCATACTTGTTTGATTAACTTGTGACAAAAGTTTACATCATGGATACGTCACAAGTTTAGCTTACAAATTTACTTTGTTGAAACTTTTCCATTGTATTATATATGAGATTTTTAGTATTGAACGTGAAATACACATTACAAACTCAGTTTTATTTAGTTTATGTTTCTGTTGTTTTGATACAAAGCTACACGCTGGTCTGTCTCAACCTTGACCAAAGCAAAGTATAAAAAGCACAGAATTGAGAACTAGAGGTCTGGAAAACCTGACCGTAAACTTTTAATTTAGAAATATACACATATTAACGTAGTTATTGTTAGTTGTTATAATTATCTGTGAGTAGGGAGAGAATCTCTTATCACAGTTTATGCAGAAACATTCTACTTTAGTACATATTATTTACAGAAACATTCTACTTTAGTATATATTATTTACAGAAACACTATTGTTTAGCTTGTATTATTTACAGAAACACTATTGTTTAGCTTGTATTATTTACAGAAACGCTATTGTTTAGCTTGTATTATTTACAGAAATACTATTGTTTAGCTTGTATTATTTACAGAAACATTCTGCTTTAGTATATATTATTTACAGAAACATTCTACTTTAGTATATATTATTTACAGAAACACTATTGTTTAGCTTGTATTATTTACAGAAACAATATTGTTTAGCTTGTATTATTTACAGAAACACTATTGTTTAGCTTGTATTATTTACAGAAACATTCTACTTTAGTATATATTATTTACAGAAGCACTATTGTTTAGCTTGTATTATTTACAGAAACATTCTACTTTAGTATATATTATTTACAGAAACACTCTACTTTAGTATATATTATTTACAGAAACACTATTGTTTAGCTTGTATTATTTACAGAAACACTATTGTTTAGCTTGTATTATTTACAGAAACATTCTACTTTAGTATATATTATTTACAGAAACACTCTACTTTAGTATATATTATTTACAGAAACACTATTGTTTAGCTTGTATTATTTACAGAAACACTATTGTTTAACTTGTATTATTTACAGAAACACTATTGTTTAACTTGTATTATTTACAGAAACACTCTACTTTAGTATATATTATTTACAGAAACACTCTATTTTAGTACATATTATTTACAGAAACACTCTACTTTAGTATATATTAATTACAGAAACACTCTACTTTAGTATATATTATTTACAGAAACACTCTACTTTAGTATATATTATTTAGAGAAACACTCTACTTTAGTATATATTATTTACAGAAACATTCTACTTTAGTATATATTATTTACAGAAACATTCTACTTTAGTATATATTATTTACAGAAACACTCTACTTTAGTACATATTATTTACAGAAACACTCTACTTTAGTATATATTATTTACAGAAACACTCTACTTTAGTATATATTATTTACAGAAACACTCTACTTTAGTATATATTATTTACAGAAACACTATACTTTAGTATATATTATTTACAGAAACATTCTACTTTAGTACATATTATTTACAGAAACACTTTTGTTTAGCTTGTATTATTTACACAAACATTGTATATTTTATACAATTTACCAAAACATACTTGTGTAGTTCATATTGTTTACAGGAACTTCCTTGTATTGTTTATATTATATTCAGAAACATATTTTTATTCTTTATGCTATTCACAGAAACTTATTCGTATGGTTTCTACTATTTACTGAAACATATTTCTATAGCCTTTGCTTTTCTACAGCCCATGGAATTGGTAATTCGTTTGATTGTTGATTTATTTTCTCAATATCTTTGTGATATAACATTAACGCCCAGGTTTTCCTGAGTCAGACTGAATATATATTCTAAAAAAACTACCCACCACTTAGCATGTAATTCCGTATTGAACCGTGTCACTGGTACAAAAGAAACACACAGACAAGCAAGTTCTCTAAAGATGTTTTTAAGTATAAATTACACTTTATTTTCTATTCTGAAAAATCGAACTTAATTTCAATTCACAGTTTTTTATTTTATTTCACAGTTCAGGTTATAAAGCTACTCAGTGGGCTGTCTGTGCCTGCCCACAATGAATATAAAAACCTAGTTTCCATTGGTGTGAATCTGCAGACATCCCGCTGTGCCACTTGAGTATAATATTTAGTCAATCAATAAGTTTCTATCTAACAATTAGAAAATGTTTAATCATTTTACTTTCTTTCAATTTTCTATTCCTGAATTGGATAGTAAAATTGTTATCATTCTTACAAGAAAAGTGAAATTTTGCAATATTTTTATATTAAGAGTTTAAAATACTTAATAATTTATTATCACCTGAATTAGCTGTAGCCAATTATTCTCTGCCATTATGATTTGCTGCATTCAAACTTCGACCGTCATTCATTATTAGTTCACTATCCAATACTCTTTCGTATCCCAAACTGCTGTCGCAGCTTCCATCACCTTTCAGGCCAATGTTAATGTCTAAGCTTTTGGTTGTTTCTCTTTCTAACCCTTTCTTATTGTCTTCTTTATTTTCTTACTTCTATAAAAATTGAATCACCGTTACTCCCATGTCTGTCATTACCGCTCCTATCTCCCCTTTGTTTCCATGATCACCGAAACCATCGTGGAAATTCTGGTTTCTTTAGTTATTTTCTTTCATAATGCAGCTTCCTATAATGACGTCCATACCAATCAAAAGCAAAACAAAAACCTGTAATAAAATTATATATCAAAATTTAGTTTTCTTACAAAATTATGACCATTAAAACAAATATGTTATTTAATCTATCGTATAACTTTCTCCCCTTAAAGCTGACAGCATACGGAGACGTATCAGTACACACGTGAATAAAACAGTGATGATTATACAACAATAATGATTCTATAAAACATGTTGAGAAAGCTTCCGCTGTACGTTTAGCGTTTTGACTGTAATTAATTGACTCTGTTAAGGTCACTAAATAGGTTATGGAAAGTAAGGACACTGCATTAATAAGTGGAACAAGGAAGAAACTGTGACATGTTGACACCACCACATGATGCAATAAGGTTGCCTCATCAAAAAGTAAACGATTTCTGAGGCATTTGTGAATAAAGTATTGGCTATACACGGTGTACTTCAGTACTTACTGACAGATAGAAATAGTCACTTCATTTACAAGTTAATGTATTACATTTTTCAGTTCTTAGGTGCCCAAAAAAACAGAAACAATTGCCTTACATCCAGCTGCTACACTGTTAGCAGAAAAAATCAACGGTAATTTGCTGGATATGATCTCTCAAACATGTGAGAAAGATAAGAAAACTTGGCAAGAGCTGGTTCATTTATCAGAAGACTGTCATTTATCAGAAAACTGCTGATGATGTGAAAAACAAACAGTTGTTACTTGACAATTAGTTAAAGAAATTGAAGGAAAGGAAGCCCCATCAGTACGAAGAAATGACAGATGAAAACCAGAAGACTGACAAAAAAGAAAATATTTAAAATCGAATCTGATGATTCGACTGAACCAGATTTATATTATGCATACTTTATCTTTGTTAGTTTGAGGAGGTTCATATTTTAAGACAAATATAAATTATTTGATTACTGTTGTAATCGGTTTCAATATGCGTTATACTTTTATCTGCATATATATAGATAGAGATACTTTTTCTGTATATCAGTTTAATTTTGATTAAATATTTTTATAACAAACGTCTATAAATACCAGTGAAATCCTGTGTAACAAATAATATATCACAAACACTATTCCATTTATTTAAAGTAGGAGTTAAAATGTTCCATTTTTACCCTTTAATAAAACTGAAGATTACTTGTGATGCATAAAATAAACAGTCCTCTCTCTTCTCCTAATGGCTTATTGATTACTTTAGTGACTTAAATCGCTAATATCTGGGGTACTTTCTATGCGATAAATAAAGTTCACATAGCCTTGTAGCTTTCCATTAAATAAACAAATTGACCTAAGGTCTATATGTTTCTCTCATTTCAATCCCAATAGGTTTCTTAAGGTGTATAAATTTTAAGCTCTTAGACATTATTAACCATCAGAAAGCAGCAATTTTTTTTAAATATTCAACAATTTTGGAAAATTAGAGTTAACACAGCAGTTTCTTCCAAAAAATAACAAACCAGTGACGAATAGTTACTAAAAGACCAGACCAGGTATTCTCAAATCATGTATTATAATATTCACATTAATAAATAAAACATTACTCAAGTCACGAATTTTGAAACTCTTGGGCCACACTTTCACCAAACAAAGGGCAAGCATGTTTTATATAACAAGGATTTGAACCAGCAATCCTCAGATACACGACTTGAGTGACAGGTATGATTTTTATTGAAGAAAGTGATTTTATATTATCAGGAGATACGTGGATAATTTTCGATTATATATCGGTTCCACAGTATGTTCGATTAATAGTTGTATCACGAGAAAAACTAATATCACTCGAAATATTTTTGTCGTAAGTTGTCGTGTTAAGTTTGATGACAGAGATTGGGAAAATATGACGTAATTTACGTAACAAATCAGGAAAAATCTAATGTTTAGTATGGGAAGGATTGATTAAGAATAATAGTACTCTTGTTAAGATTTGTTTTTATAATTAAAGGATCAAGTCTGTTATGAACGCCCCTCGGAAGTACAGTGGTAAATCTACAGATTTCCAAGCTTAACTCAGGGGTTCGATTCCTTTCAGTGGGCTCGGCTGATAGCCCGATGTGGCATTGCTACAAGAAAAACACTCAAACAAACATATACTCTTATGAACATAATTAAATTGCATCTAATTATCTCATATTAGTGTGCGTAGAAAAGTGCCTCTTCTCACACTGAAATTATACCATGCAACAAATACAACTACTTGTCTTCGGTGAGTTGTGTTACAGTTTAACCGATAATTAACTTATTGAATAAACTGTAGAACACTTACCACCGTTCTCATCTTCATTAGACTGCGATAAGGTAAAAGACGTTGATCTCAGCTGTAAGTTCGTTGGTTATGTTAAAAGCATTCTCCAACTTTCCGTATTTACGTAATGTACTGATGTGACGCAATCATACTGAAGGCCACAGATATATAAGCAGGTCTGAAAAGAACCACGCTTTCAGCAATACATATAATGTTCGTTCAATGTGGTTGTGGTACTCTTATGATAAACTCTTCTATTTGTTGAAAATGTTCGAGGAACTATACAGAAAATGCAACGGTTGAGAAATTAATAGAACAAACACTGATGTTTCATGTGAAGTACAAATTTATGTTATAATGTGTATCAGTTTTCTTTTTATTCACTTTTTATTGTAATTATTCTACATTATTACCTTGATATCTACTTTAGAAATAACCTAGATCTTATCGGATATTATCGATATTAATAAGTATAAATCTTATTCTCAATTAGCTCTATTATTCACTTGATTAATTAAGATCAGAAGTTACTGAATATAATTCAGAATACTGAATATAACTCGACAGTAAAATGTCATACTATTTTCCTATATCACAATAAAACTGCAAAAATGCAGGAAATATGGGAATGTTAACGTAAAGTGAAGCCAAACAATTCGTTCCTCCATACTATTTCAAATAACTATTAAAAATGAAACGACGAAAATAGATCAATAAAAATATTTCATGTTGCGACTGGAATTGCCAAAAATTCATTTTGATAAAAGCAAGTTTCCGGTCGAAAAGTTTCTTGAATATAACGCTATCTAGTTTTACTCAAATAGTAAATGCCTGTCGAGTGATGAGATTTTAATTTAAAATTATGATAAAATCACATCTAGTAATGGTTTCGGACAGTAGAGGTAGTAAAGCATCAATTTTGTACTTTATGAGGTTGATAGCTTCTGCTTTCATTTCTTAAAATAAAAATAGGTCGTTAGATGTCATAGTATCTAATAAAAAAGCAATATTATGAAAGAAAGATTTTATTGCAGCCAGTCTTACTTCATATCCCATTAACGTACTTGGAGAATTGACTAATTGCATTTTAAAACTGATCTGTTAACGTCGGGTGAGAGTGTAGCCCAATAATATCATTGCATAAGGAGTTTTGAATACTGTTCTTTAGATTTTTTGCAATATTACATATGCCTAAGTAGATTTATAAGTTTTATAAGTAGATTTTCCATCATTAAGATAAGCAAAGATCATAATTAATATTCATTTTTTCCATCACATAAAAATTGTTTACAAATCAGGAAGAGAACAAACTCTTACTTAGTTCAATTTATTATTTCGTTTACCAGAATGAACATTTTTTATCATTATGTTTCTGAAGAAAGATATAAGCAAACTGGTACGTGTTAAAAGATTAAAGAAACTGAAGGAAAGGAAACCCTATCAGAACGAATATATGACTGATGAAAACTTGATGATTGACAAAAAAAATATTGAGGTTGAATCTGATTACTCGAATAAACTAGATTTATCTTATGATGATGAAGAGATAAGTAAAGCCGAGATAGAAAATTAAAAGTTAGAGGACGTTAATGCCGTATATTAGGTGATGAAATTGTTGACATAGATTACCCGACGTAAAGCCTGTCTAGTTTCGTCAAAATCCATGTACCCAAGGACAGCATGTGAAGAACACCTACAACAATGTAAGCTGATACTGTTACCCATGATTATAACATTACATGACGCGATCATGTACCAACTGAACCAGAAGTGATCATTAATAGAGTTAATGTTAGCTCTAGAGACTCAACTAATTGTGTACTACCAGCTTTTAACAATATGTTATGTTAAATGCATAGCTGTAATTAGAATTACGAAGAAAATATAGGATTTATATAGTAATTACTGTATAAGTTATATAAATATGAGTGTGTGATTATAAGACACTTGTCTTTATATGTTTTAGTAGTTGACGTATCTGTAGGTTTACTACGGTTATTATTATATAGATAAGTGTAAACATGGCGGTAAAGAATGTGAGTATTGAACCACTAGAAATTAAGACGGGCATGATTTTTATTGAAGAAGGAAATTTTATATAATCAAGAGATAAATGGATAATTGCTAAAAATATACCGTTTTCACAGTACGTTCGATTAATAGTTTGATTACGAGAAGAACTAATATTGTTAGAGAAATAGTTTTACGTGAGTTGTCAAGTTGGTTTCGATGCATTGGTTCGGAAAATATGACGAAATTTCATGTAACAAATTCTGGAACAGCAATTTTATGTTCAGTAACGATCTTGTATCAAATATTAATTAAAAACTATAATATCTAAGATAAACGATATTTAGTTAAGATAGAACATTTGTTATTAGATTTCTCTTCTTCCAATGAATTTTCGGTGTTTTTAGAGAATTTAAACGCTAGTAACCGGGTTTTGGTTATATATGGTGGACAAAGTGCAAATAACCCTCTGTGTAGCTTTGCACTTAGAAAACACTTGAACTGAGACCTTTATGTTTCTCATTACATACTTAACATTTGTTAATATGTATAAATGTATAAATGATATCAAAAACGTTGATATCAACTGTAATTTAGTTGGTTATGTTAAAAGTATTCTAGAAGTTTACACATTTATATAGTTGAGTGATATGACGCAATCATACTTAAGGCCAATACAAGCAAGTAACAAAATAGCTAATACACAAATTTCTACTTAATAGTTTTTCATTAATAACAAAAAACGTAAGCAATGTTTGGAGTTTTCTCAGATGCATTTGGAAACGAAGATAGATCAAAGCTACAAAATGTTAGAGAAAATGTTTTAATTTTCTAATTCCTTCTGACGTGCACTGAATGTTTGACATCATTCCAAGTAATCAATGTGGTGCTTGAACTTTTAATCAATTTATAATTATATTAAGAAGAAATTTCAGTTAGCCCTGAAGTCTTATCATTTTATGAAAAAGAACCGTTGATTATATTATGTGGAAATATTTTTTGATTGTAAAGTAAGAAACAATTGGTTACTGTTATTGAATTATGATTCAAGAATATTTTTCAAACTTCACTAAAACTCTCAAGGTTCAGTAAACATCAGTTAATTACTGGTTTAGAATCTTTTTTTCTCTGAAACAACGTCTTGAAAACCATCTATTTTTCTTTTAATCTTTTTGTAAAACATTTTCAAATTGACTAAACTGTTCACCGAGAATTTCAATATTGAGTTCATCAGTACTTATGTAAGAAGATTGGAGAAAAACGAAATATGGAACATACAAAATAACAATCGTTTTGTATCAAAAGACTGGAAATCCATAGATAAGTTACATTCCTCTCTCGCTTTTTACCTCTCAATTACATCTTAAGGTCTCCATTTACAAAACTTTGTTACGTATTACTTCAAGCATAGAAATATTCATTGACGGATCCTGTTAATAACAGTTTTCTACCAGAACTTTACAATAATGCTATCTGCATCCTGTATTCTACATGGAGACCTTTGACAGACATAATCATATACTAACCTCACGAAAACGATAAAACTTCAGTAAGATTATTTGCCAAATGTACTTTTTTGTTCAGAAAACTCTCTATATAAACGTTCAGAAACACCGTATCCCTGTATGTTTATTAAATAATAGTCAAATTTATTTCTATATAAATATAAATTCATATCTATATGTATACAAGATATTTTATAACAGTTTGTGTAAAACTTTTGGTTTGTCTATCAACGTATTTCTTTCTTGACGAGTTGACCGATCTTGACCCAACCTGGAATGCCAATTTTATAGTCCGAAACAAAATTCATATGAAATTTTCCAAAACGTAAGAAATACGTAAATTTTTTTTAAAATATTAATTCTTATGTCATTTCTGCAGAATCTTTCGTAAATATTTAAATTTGAGCAAAGGTCCCATCACAAAACCATTGTACAAATCAAAAACGGAAATAAATATTTTAGCATTTTAACTTGTCTTCCATAATAACCAAAATATGAAATAATAGAATATGAAGGTACAGTGTGGAGAATAGATATATCATTGATCCTCTTTAAATTTTCCGACCTTTTCTGAACCATACCGTTTAACTACGATTTGTATTAGGTTTGAAATAAGTGATTGAACCTGAACATTTTTGGATATTTCTTACTTATTGAAGTGGAATATAAAAGAGAAGTAGCAACATTATTATTAAATTAAATGTGTTAAATGCGCCGAATTCAGACAGTACAAATCTTCACCACATCTCTACTGCAGAGATGGCAACTTCGAGCAGCAACTGACACCAATACTTTATCATTTCTGCCAAGTTTCTCGTTTAGAATGCTACATCTCACTTGTGATCGACTTCCCTTGTCTTACAATAGTTTTATTAAGAATGAATGCTTATGAAATTCTTCTCAGAGATTTTAATCATTTCTAGAAGACATGCTCGTGTTTTCTTTATTTCGAGAGATAAACGAAGGAAGCGTAGAGCATTTTTAAACTGACCAGCAAAACTTTGAAGATAAGACATTTAACTTGAATTTTAAATACTTCGAAAAGAAAGTCGATTATAGACTGAAAGCCACTTCTACTTGTAGACTTTCACTGGGTCTGTCGGTCTTTCGGCAGGAGCAGAACATAGAATGTAATTTGACGTTCAAATTATTTTTAAAATTATACATCTACTTAAATATATCTATGCACGAATACAACTATATTTATATAAACACAAAAGTGTGCCGTTTAAGCAAATCATAGTAATAATATGTTAGCAGAGAACTATTTCTAAACATAATTAAGTCATTTATTCAAAGGGAACATACTACATGTTTCAACAGAACTTTAATGTGTCTGAACAATTCAAAACAATGTTCTCTCGAAACATTTAATGTGCACTCTCAGAATAAATCACATCTTTATGCTTTGAAATATTTGTTTCCTCAATTGTTATTTGTATTAGAAAAATGTGATTGCTTCGTAATAGAAATAAAAGATACAGCCGTAACAGTAATTTCTTCCACGTTCAACTTAATTTGTCCTTTCAGGACTTAACTGGTAACTATTAAAGTATTACACTTTAAAGATAAAGTGGTTTTCACAGAATCTTTTGTCTCTCATCGGTTAGCTCAATTTATGAGACTAGTATTGAACGAAAATCTTATTGGGTGATGACAAATATAAGACTGGAAAGTTTCTTTTTAAACACCTTTCTTTTCTAGCCGTAATAGCATGAAATCAAAATTGACGGTCAATTTTCTCGCTGCACTTGTAATATTGACAATAATTTTAAAGAAAATATTCATTGATTAATTAGCCTGGCCGCGTTGTATGTTCAATATTGAGCATATAAATACAGCTTCCAGTTTGGCCTACAATTTTGATTTTATTTCTTTTAGTCACACATACAGTCCTTCTTTGGCCGCAAACCACTTTCACATTTAATGTTGCTTTGATCACAGTTTTATCAATACACATTAATAAATACCACGAAATAAGAAGTTTATAAGATAAAAACCATGTTGTTCAAAACAGAACTTTTCAGATACGTTTTCTTCTCTAAACACTGTTAATAGCTTATTTATAGTAACGCCATGGAATTTAGACTGCTAGATTCTTGTCAATAATCCCATGAAATTGGCATAGCTCTATGAAACATCACCATCTATGCTAAATAGTTAATATAACATCTCCTGATGCTAAACGTTCTTGATTATGATAATTTTCTAAAATTTACTAAAACTGTTCAGAAAAATTTACAATGAATAATCATTAACAACCGTCCACTCCTGTGATTGTTTTGAAAACTTGACGATAAACAGCTAATCTTGTTTGCTTGGCCTGACAGATACTTTTGTATTTGCACGTTTTTTCATCACATGGGTTTGTTGCTCTAAATCAGCTGTCATTAATCCTGATGACAAAAAACTATTAACGGTCCACTTTTATTCGTAGGTGAAGCTGTATATTAAATATGTAAGACCGATATCTTACGTGACGTTTTACGTAGGCATGTGCAAATATTTTCGTCAAGTTTAAGCGCTATGAGTGGATTGCCTTTGCATATGTGGCTTATATTTACATCAGATTTGTTTCGTAAATACAGGTTAAAAAGATCCATGATTGTACCAGATTTCAACAAAAAATTCATTAAAGTTAAATATTTTTCCTACCAAATAAAGTTTCCACACTTTTGATGCGAAGAAGATAGAAGAGAAAATTCAATCAAATTTTTCATGTTATATCTCAGGAATTTCTCAACAGATTGCCTTAGAATTTGGAATGGGAAGTAAGAGTCTAGTGAAGGGCATTCACAAAAGACATGGGACAGTGTGGGTTACAAGGGTCTTAAACACAGAAGAAATAAAATCGTTAAACAATTACTCCTGGTAACTCTCTCGTCAAAGTCACCTTGACGTGACGAGAGAACATGTGCATGCCAGTTATCCTGAGAACGATGTCGTCTGGAGGCTTGTGCTCCTGGTAGAATGGACCATGATGGTAATGTCGTGGGTGAGGTTTCTGACAAACAACAGTCCAACCCTTAGACCCCAACGGCCAATCCAAAAGGAAGAAGGACCATACCTGTAATCCTCAACGACAGGAAAGGAGGACGTGAGCTGCAGCATTTCCTCAAGTTCCAATCGTTTTAGTTTTCTTCCCTTTGGACTCAACTAGTTGACTGTCAAGGACCGTGTGTCTGCTGGGGTGCAGTCATTTATACGTTAAGTCAACTCACTCACAGGCGTCTCCCAAGTTTGACAAAGTTTCCAACATTTTGAAGAGAAGCGAGAGAAGATGAAACAACTCCAGCTGCTACTGAAACCTCTCCTTTCCCCTGAACTGACCTGCACTTACTGCCAGAAGACCTGTGCAGCAAGGATTGGCTTCATTAGCTATCTCCGAACCCATGTATGATTTTAGAGAGCCATCATCCTCCACCTCGAAGGATCGCCACGACTCCTGTTAATATCTCTCTATATGTTCTACATCAGGTTGTTTTGGCTGTAAAACTAAAAAACGTGTATCTTAATCTACGTTTCTTATATAATAGTATAATATCTCTGAACTTTCTGTATTGGGATGAAATGTATCTGGACATTTCAATGAGAAAATAAGGACGGCTATCGAAGATAGCTCTCGTGTACGTTTGCGCGAAATTCAAAACAAACATCCTTATAAATTACAAGATTAAAGTGATTGAAACAACTCAAACATTTGTAACCGTTAACTTTCTATTTAGCTTTAAAGTAATAGAAAGCGATAATTAAAAACATGACACGCAATGAACATTATTAGTTAGACAAGTTCACTTTGATATACATTCAAGTTAAGTTCTGTAAATAAGAGTTATTTAAGCAGGAACAGTAATTAATGTATTCAATAATAACCTGAATAAATATAGCTAATGTTCAGTAGTCGGAAACAGACTCATAAAAAATCAGAAAAATACATATCAAGAGTGTCTATATTCCCATACCAACTGATGCAAAATAGTGAATCCCATACCAACTGGTGCAAAATAGTGAATCCCATACCAACTGATGCAAAATAGTGAATCCCATACCAACTGATGCAAAATAGTGAATCCCATACCAACTGGTGCAAAATAGTAAATCCCATACCAACTGGTGCAAAATAGTGAATACCATACAAACTGGTGCAAAATAGTGTTACCCATAACCACAAAATAAAGGAACGAACAATATAAAAGTAGAAC
The DNA here is from genome assembly GCF_004210375.1 of Tachypleus tridentatus. NCBI lineage: Eukaryota > Metazoa > Arthropoda > Merostomata > Xiphosura > Limulidae > Tachypleus > Tachypleus tridentatus. Next base: position 156,529,466 of record NC_134830.1, read on the forward strand.
ATGTTAGAACTGGTGACCCACAAATAACTACGCTTAGAAATTAAATTAGAAGATACATTAAGTTATTATAATCACAATAACAGTACACCTTCTATACACAAATAAACTCAAAAACTGTTCCCAGATATTCATATTCACATATAAAAAAGGCTACAAGGTTAAACAAAACAACCATCACTTAGTTAAACAACACTCAAACACAATAATAATAAACTAGCATAAAAGAACAAACAGAAAGTACACGCCTTGAAAGAACAACTCCAAGAAATATTCAAAACAGCAGACGACCAAAACATTGACAGTCACTTCAAGATGAACTATATAGAAAACAGTCGGAAATTTGTCAAAAGAATTCAATATAATAACACTCCAAAAATAAACCTGAGTAAAAACAGTGTTTAACATCATATAATAATTTTCTTGTCATGTTACGGCTTAGAAAGCGAAAAGAATTCTCAACAAAAGCGATATGTAATGTTGTTTGTACTATCTGGCAAATTGCTGCAAACTTGAAATGATCCCCAAACACTTTGAGTTACATCCTAAATCGTGACACCTGGACAGGTAAATATAAAAATATGAAATGAATAGGTATAACACCTAAACTAAATGATACTGATATTCAGTGTCTTTGTTTATACAGCTTTCGAGACAGATGGAAGACTGCCACTGATCTCAAGCATGAGATAAACAAACATCTACCAAGTGACATAAAAATGCTCAGATTTACAGTGTAAAGAATACTCAAAGAGAATGAAATATTTGGTTGTGTAGCAACTTAAAAACCCTTACTTTGATCTCCAAGTATTGTCAAAAGAATAGTTGCAAAAAAGTGTAAAAACTGGACTATTAATGATTGTAAAATGGTGTGATGGACGTATGAATCCAAGTTGAAATATTTGGTTCAAAGCGAAAGTTGTGCGTCCAGAGGAATAAAAGAGAAATATACCGAAATCAGTGCACTTCACCTCATATGAATCATGAGGGAAGAAGTGTAATGGTTTAAAGTGCTTCTCTATTGAGATAAAAATAGATATTTGCAAAATAGATATAATAATTGACCAACGCAACTGCCATCAGACACTGTTGATCCGTCTTGTTATACACAGTGGTTTGCGTATTATTTGTAAAGGATTCTACTGCCAAAGAGATAATGACCTCAAACATTCATCCATCCTATATAGAAATTACTTAGCGAAGAAAGAAGTTACTGGAATCATTCAAGTGATGCAATACCCCCACAGAGCCTCGATCTTAAGCCAATTGAAGATATCTAGAATTTGAAACCTGAAAAACTTGACAAATCAAAACTTGCTTCCAAAAAACGTTTTGTATTTGAAACATTTAGAGCAAAGTTCCAAAGGACATTAAACATGTTGCGATTGTAACCTAAAGGCTGTCTACAGTTATTAAAATAAAAGTGGGACAGAAAACATATACTGTTTGCTGAAATCAAATACAACCACTGAGTTTTTATTGTACTAAATATGAAGATTAATAAACTTTGAATGTATCACCTATGATTTAACATCCATTGTTGTTTTTTTTTAAATAGCTTGAAATCTAATTTTTGATTTCGTTCTAACACTTTTGCACACTACTGTGTGTATATTCATATATATATATACCAAATCAATAACGTGCACCGAGTAAACTACTTATAAAGGATAGTTTTCTTTAACGTATCATCATTGTACTATTTATATAACATAGTTAAATACAGCAATGTTATAGATAGAAGTAAACCGTATTGTTACGCAATCTTTGGATATAATTTTTAGCTTTTTAGTAACTGTAATACGTACGCCTAATAGGCCAATTAACTTCTTATAATCCTATGCCAGTTAAATGTATGATTCTGAGGCTGAAGATATTTCTTATTGCGTTTTCAAGTTCTGAGAAGAAGTCTTCAGCAGTCTTATCGGATTGTGTAAGGTCGTTGGTACCAAAATGAATTATAAGAAATGGGACATATCCGAGAAAAGAACTGGTCATAGCTATGACATAGTGAATTATAAGTAATTGGACATATCCAGAAAGCGAACAAGTCATAAGGGTTTTTATTTCAGTTATATCAAGACTTCCTGGATTAACGTGTTTTAGTACATCATGAAAATACCATAGAACTTATCAGATACACTCCTGTAATACTGTATTCATATTATAGCATATATTATGCAATGCATATTATGGTAGTATGGGTAGGTGTATAATCGTTTAAAGGATATGTTGTTTTTATCTATGAATTGGAACATTAGAGTTAGTGGATTTACATCCAAAGATCTTTTGCTATTCAGATCACTTGTTACAATTGTATTTTGATCGTAGAAAAAGATGTTGAAGATAAGATTTATGTCTATACATTTTGTTGGAGAACAATATATTCCTGCTACTGTTATAATCGAGTGATTATCTTAGAGGATATCAACCATTATATTTTCCTTCCTGCTGTTCATTTGGATATCAGTAATGGGAAGGTGTTTTTTTTTTCATATAATAACATAATTCTTCTGTTGGTGTCTTGATTATTTCTTCTATCTCTTCTTATTGACGTATAGTTACATATTTTGAATCTATTCTTAGGATAAATTAGTGTTACACTTACAATAAGAATAACAGGGTTAATATCTTTTACTAAGTCTTCAATCTCGTGTTTCTTGGAAGCAAGTGCACCTTGGATATTGATACTTAGAACTGTGGAATTAAAATTTTAGTATATATCCTGTGATTGTTTGATTAGTTACGGTATATGTGATGTTATGTGTTTTATAGCTATGTTTATAAATAGGTCTGTGCTATATTTCGATTGGGTCGGTATTGTAAATTCTGTAATGAACTCTGTAATAATGTTTTTAATTATGTTTACTATTAGATTTGTTTCATCGTTTGTGTTTTATTTTACTGTAAGATTGTTTTTTCTTCGTTGCTTGTTGCATCTGTGATTTTGTTAAGTTCTTGTAAATTGCTAACTGTTTCGGTTGAATTTTGTTGTTCTTTTGTTCGTGGTTTTGGTTGTGTAGGGTTTTCTTTCAACATTTGTGCATATGTAATTGGTCCTGTAGTTGTGTGTGTTATTGTGCTATCTTGTTTTGGTTTTATTGTTTTTTTATATCATTAAGGCGTTGTATTATCTTTTCATATTTGTTGCATCCTTTATAATTTGCTGTATGTGTTTCTCCACAGTTACAGCAGTTTGGTTCAGCTTGATCTTTTTACAATCAGATATGTGGTGTTCACCGCCATATACGCAACACCTCGGTGTTGCTGGACATGCTGCTGAAACGTGTCCATATCGATCGCAATTATTACACTGTGTAATTACTACTGCTGGTGTTTATAGCTGTTCAACTTGGAATTTTTGGTACCACAAAATGATACCATTGTTTATCAGTTCCAAAATATTGTAATGTTGTTCCATGTCAACTCTTATTTAATTTGTTGCTTTGGTTGTGACCTTGGGGATAATTTTTTCCACCTTAGTGTATCGTATATTTAGTTTGTGTATGCTTGCAAAATATCCTGTTTTGTGATGGAGTAGTGCACCCTGCGGATTACTATTGCTTTAGGCTGTGGATTAGTTTCTGGTAATTGTATATTTATGTTCCCAGATGTGAAGGCGTTCTTTGGCCATTATTCAAGTAGTTTATTTACGTCAGCAACACCTTAACCTCGGACAGGGACACCACCCCCAGGTAAACGCTTAACGCAAGCTATTTCAACATCTGGTTCACATCTGCTAATTTCTGCTGCTAGTTGCTGTTTATTATATATGCCAGGCACGCCTCAATAATAATAGAATAATTGGGTGTTTTGTTTTAAGTGGTGTGTTTTTGGTTGTGTAGTTTCATTTTGTAATGAATTTCTACTTTTTATTTTCGACACTACTAGAGTAAACTCTTGGTTTTCATTTGTTTGTTCATCGCTTTGTTCTAGATTTTTTCTTCTTCATTAGTTTTTGCGTTATCAACATCCTAAGCTTTGTTTAAGTTAGTAACATCATTCGTATTATTTTTAGTGTAGGAAAGAACTATCTCTACCTCAGTATGAGAAGTTTCTTCTCCTTCAGGAAGGAACTATCTCTACCTCAGTATGAGAAGTTTCTTCTCCTTCAGGAAGGAACTATCTCTACCTCAGTATGAGAAGTTTCTTCTCCTTCAGGAAGGAACTATCTCTACCTCAGTATGAGAAGTTTCTTCTCCTTCAGGAAGGAACTATCTCTACCTCAGTATGAGAAGTTTCTTCTCCTTCAGGAAGGAGCTATCTCTACCTCAGTATGAGAAGTTTCTTCTCCTTCAGGAAGGAACTATCTCTACCTCAGTATGAGAAGTTTCTTCTCCTTCAGGGAGGAACTATCTCTACCTCAGTATGAGAAGTTTCTTCTCCTTCAGGAAGGAGCTATCTCTACCTCAGTATGAGAAGTTTCTTCTCCTTTAGGAAGGAACTATCTCTACCTCAGTATGAGAAGTTTCTTCTCCTTCAGGAAGGAACTATCTCTACCTCAGTATGAGAAGTTTCATCTCCTTCAGGAAGGAACTATCTCTACCTTAGTATGAGAAGTTTCTTCTTCTTCAGGAAGGAGCTATCTATACCTCAGTATGAGAAGTTTCATCTCCTTCAGGGAGGAACTATCTTTACCTCAGTATGAGAAGTTTCTTCTCCTTTAGGAAGGAACTATCTCTACCTCAGTATGAGAAGTTTCTTCTCCTTCAGGAAGGAACTATCTCTACCTCAGTATGAGAAGTTTCATCTCCTTCAGGAAGGAACTATCTCTACCTTAGTATGAGAAGTTTCTTCTTCTTCAGGAGGGAGCTATCTCTACCTCAGTATGAGAAGTTTTATCTCCTTCAGGGAGGAACTATCTTTACCTCAGTATGAGAAGTTTCTTCTCCTTCAGGAAGGAACTATTTTCACCTCAGTATGAGAAGTTTCATCTCCTTCAGGAAGGAACTATCTCTACCTCAGTATGAGAAGTTTCTTCTCCTTCAGGAAGGAACTATCTCTACCTCAGTATGAGAAGTTTCTTCTCCTTCAGGAAGGAACTATCTCTACCTCAGTATGAGAAGTTTCTTCTCCTTCATCTTCGTTTTCAGAATTTTCACTTGAATTACTTATCTCAACAATTTTTCGTCATTGATTTCGTTTTTTCCTGAAATTCTTTTCTTTATCATATTCCAGAGATGTTAATTTTGCTTTTGCAACATAACAAAGTGCCAGTAACGGGAAGTTTTTTTCTAAATTCTAAATTAATTCTTGTTTTTAGCCACCAAGCGAACTAGACTCACTTTGTTTGTTTTTCAGGCCACTCGTTGTGGATGTTTCTTCGTTTTCCGGACTCATGGTTGTATTCCAGTGGTCAGCATCGCTTTTTCCTTGGCGACCCGCGCTTTCTTCGACCTAGTTGAATCCGTCTCTTTTTTCTTCTCATTCAACTGGTGCTGTTTTTTTCAGTAGGGGAAATTATTTTTGTCCAAGAGAGTATAGTAATTTATCTTTGTACAGATAAGTGAAGGTGGTTGTCGCAGGGAAAGTGTTATAAGTTTTCCCTACACTATTCATATAAACTCAAGAGTATTCAGAAAACTCGCCTATCTCTCAGCTTAGTCTCGCCAAAAGTCCCCGGCGTTCGAATCGTAATTTGAGTGTCGAGGGTTCGAATTCTGGTTGGTCGCATCCAACATACTCGCCGTGGGAGCGTTATAAAGTGACGGTCAATCCCACTATTCGTTGATAAAAGAGTAACCCAAGAGTTTGTAGTGCGTGATGATGACTAGCTGCCTTCCCTCTAGTCTTACACTGCTAAATTAGGGACGGGTAGGCTCATATAGCACTCAATTAGCATTGGGCGAAATTCAAAAACAAAAACAAAACAAACAGTTGACATGTTAACACTGATAGTTCCAGTAAGACATAACTAAAAACACATTTTTTACTAACAAAAGAATTATTTGATAAAACAAGACGAAAACCTAAATAACCAAGGGCACTTCAAAATCTGTTAAACAGAATTTGAGTAAATTAATCTACGAGACAATTTTTTTTGTGTCCCTTTTACCAGCTATATTTTTTTACACTTCAAATACCAGGGGTGGGGAGTGGAATATTTGAAGTAATGTTATTATTATTCAAGATTCCGATCAATCTATCTTCAATGGTGATGAAGATATGAGTTAGAAGTTTGTACTTAAAATATTAATAAAATAATAATAACTTTGAGCCGTTTTATAAGCCGCTTTGCTGCAGCTGAAAAAACATATGATATACATATTTTAAAATAAACTTGTCACTTTGTTTTTCATGTAGTTTTGTAAAAGGTACAGATTAAAGAATAGTATTAGAACAAATAAACTACGTTATATATGTATTTCAACTGGAGATTCGTAATACTTCTGTAAACAACTGGAATATCAAATCATATCAATAATAACACATCCAACTCCAGCTGTCTTCAATAAATTGTATAGAATACACGTGCAGTGAGGTCTATTCGAGATTTTATCTACATTTAGAGCAGGTTTTCTGGTTTAGTTGTGACATTTTTTTACTTGAAACGTATTGACCTTTTGTTTTATCTATCCACATTCACTTGTTAAAACGCGCTGTGCAGAAATCTGTACACACTGGCTTATGATCATATACGTACTTAGGAGGCTCGGCATGGAGAGGTGGTTTGAAGCGTTCGTCTCGTAATCAAAGGGTCGCGGATTCGAATTCTGGTCGCACAAAACATGCTCATCCTTTCTGCCGCGGGGGCGCTATAATCTGCGGTCAATCCCACTATTGGTTTATAAAAGAGTCGCCCAAGAGTTGGCGATGGGTGGTGATGAATAGCTGCCTTCCTTCCAGTCTTGCACTGCTAAATTAGGGACAGCTAGTGCAGATAGCCCTCATGTATCTTTGCGCGAAATTCGAAAACAAAAAACTTACTTAGAACCTGAACTGAGTAAAAGGTTATGAAAATACAGCCGAAGTAAACAACCAGTACTTACATGGGGTATTGGCAAAATGCCTGGAATTCAAACGATACGTCAAGAAGAAAGTGTTGCAGAAATAAGACAGAAAATCATTTTTACGAAGAATTTTCCAAAATCAAGGCAAGTATTTGACAACAATGACAAACATAATTTTGTTTCATTAGATATAAAAGCAAAACAATGTTTATTCCAAAAAGTGTTTTACTAAATTACCATATGTTAATTGCAAATGTTTTGTTACATTACAAGTGTTTTAAAAAGTTATCTCACGTTTGTCACAAGTACGGTTTTATGTTATAAATGTTTTAGTTAAATATTGTTGCTCTTTGCTTGCCCTTTAAGAAGAAAATCTATCTTACAATTATAGCGTTTTGTGTTACTGTTTAGAACGATAAATTAATTTTTTCTCACTAAAAATGTTCAGAGAGACCGTATCATTAAATGCAATTTCCGATACATTTTATCCCAGTATGGAAATTAAAGTCCACTCATATTATATGCCGCTATAGTCCTCATAGATACCGTACGCCGCAGTCCAGAAACAGTTGAATTTTGTACCAGTAAAGAATATTCAGATATATTTTATCCCAGTACAGAAAGTTCAGAGACACTGTACTACTTTATAAGAAACGTAAATTAAGACACACTTTAGTTAGTCTTGCAGACAAAACAAGCCCTACGGTGCGTCTAATAATTATTTCTTATTTACATAATGTTCTATGTTTCACAATAAAGACAACTGAACCAAAGGTGGACTCAACAAATAGCTCGATGTGGCTTTGCCATCGTGAAAACTCACATACAACTGAATATAAATAAACATTCCGAACGCTATTTCCTACAGACACGTACTTGTATCGTAACAATGTTTTCTCAGTTGGCACTCCATGTATGCTTAACAACTCATGTTTTCATTAAATAAGTTCCTTTACCAACTTATTTTTTAATTAACAGCTCTTAAAGAATGTATAAATAGATCTCAAACCAATTCAAATGTTTGATACACTTTACTATCATGTTTGTGAGCATAGGTGCGTGGTTCTAATATATGTTTCAATTTTTTTAAGGTTATTTTCAGTAAACTTATTGATTATAATGTCTGTAATATATTTAATTTATTATATATGTATAATGTATGTTGTATTCAATGGGTAACTTAAATAGCATTCCGAAATCTATGTTTGACGTATATAAGACTGTATATATAGAAACTTGCTTAGAGTGTGGTTGTAATAATATTATGATGAACACTTCTACTTGTTCAAAATCTTTAAAGAACTATTTAGAATATGTAACGGTTTGCAAGGTAATAGATCTAACACTAATGTCTCATGTGATGTGTAAATCTATGTTATTATGTTTATCAGTTTTTCGTTTTATTCACTTTTTCATTATGATTATTCAACATTATTAGTTTGATATCTTGTTTAGAAACAACCTAAATTTTAAGGGAAATTGTCGACATTATGACTGATAATAAGTGTAAATCTTATTCTCAATCACCTATATTAATCACTCAATTAATTATCAAATTCTGATCCCCATTGGTTGATAAGATCAGAAGCAACTGAATATAACAAACTGCTTTACTTTTAACAGTTTTGATGAATCTTATTCAACTCGACAATAAAGTGTCAAATTGTTTCCCTATATTACAATAAAACTGAAAAAATGCAGAAAACCTGGAAATATTAACATAAATTAAAGCCATTGAGTTCGTTCCTCCATACTGTTTCAAATAACTATTGAAATGGAAAAGACGAAAATAGATCAATAAAAAATATTTCATGTTGCAACTGGAATTGATAAAAATGGAGAAACATGTAAACTTAAGTGTAGTCTTTCTTAAATGATCTGAAACCATGATTTCATTTGATAAATGCAAGTTTCCTGTCAAAAATGTTGTGGAATATAGCGTCATCTAGTTTTACTCAAATAGTATATGCCTGTCGATTAATGAGATTTTAAATTAAAATTATTATAAAATCATATTTATAATGGTTTCTGACTGAAGACGTAGTAAAGCATCAATTGTGAACTTTATTAGACTGAGAACCGATGTTTTAATTTGTTAAAATAAAAATAGATTGTTAGATAACATAGCATCTAATAAAAATACTGTATTATGAAAGAGATCTTTTACTGTAGCTAATCTTACTTCATATCCCATAAAAGTATTTGGAGAATTGGTTAATTACCTATCAAAATTGATCTGTTAGTGTCACGTGATAGTGTGACCCAATAATATCATTGCATAAGGTTTTCCTAAGATCTTTCGCATAATTACTTTGACCTAATAACTTAAATTCCATACAAGTTATTTTTTTCTTTTACAAATTGATTTTCCATAAGATACGCAGACTTCGAAATTAATATTCATTTTTTTTCTATCACGTAGAAATTGTTTACAAATCGGTAATAAAACAAACTCTTGCTTTGTTCAATTTATTATTTCCTTTATCACACTGAATAATTTTTATTTTTATGTTTCTGAAGAAAAATATAAACAAACTGGTGAAAAGAGAATAACACTGATAACAAATAAATATTTATTTTTATTCATCTAGAATTATTTTTGTAAATACTCGTCTCTTATTTTCAAAACTACATGTTGTCGTCTTTCGTTTTTTTACATGTATCAGCTTGGTATCGGTTGACTCTATGAAGCCATTGTTTCTTTATCAAGTTTTTATTACGTGCTTTGCCGGCCTGTTCAAACAAAAACATGAAAACTTTGTATAATTTGATTGTCAACTCTACGAGAATTTCGAAGGTACCGAATAACCAGTAGTACCAGATACATATGTTATAATTGTGTAGAACACCTTTCATACTTCGTTTGGAACAATTAATGTATAATTGCACTCATATCGTTAATAGGCTTTGTTCCTAGCTGTGCTATTTGTTCATTTAGGAATGTTATTGCAACAAACTAGTGAATGTTTATATGAAAAAAAACGTGAAACAAAATAATAATTCCTTACAACCCAGTTGTAGACAAGGCCATTGATAGAGAAACATTAATTTTTTTAAAGAAATATTTTAGAAGCCTCGTAATATTTTGCTTAATAATAAGAAATGTGATACATGTTTCAGTGAAGTATCAGTACACACGTGTATAAAACAATGATGATTATATAACAACAATGATTTTATAAAACATTGAAAAAGTTTCCGCTGCTCGTTTAGCGTTTAGTTTAGTCTGTAAGTAGTTGATGTTATCAAGGTCAGTAAAGTGGTTGTGGAAACTATGAGATGAATCAAGAAGAAACTGTGACAGCTTGACACCTCTGCAGTTTGAGATAAAGATACAGAGGATTGGTTACTAACAACTTTAAAACTTTCTGAAATGTAAACAGCTGGCTTATCAATTAAATATCGATAACAAGAACGTGAGTACAGATAAAAGATAAATTTCAAGATCAAACATTTCACCACGTGGTAATATTTCTTCTAGAACATTTCTTCTTCGAATTGTCAACACTTGAAATATGTTCTACATAAACTAACCTAAGCAAGCATTTCAATATATGTATCGAAAAATGTTCCTGGAACAGAAGAAATACACAGAGAGACAGATTAACGAAAGTTTTCTTTTAACTATAAATTATACTTTATTTCTTACTTGATTGAGTTTATTCTTTTGTGTTTTCTATAACCACAAAATAAACAAACTAAATTTCAATGCAATTTTTTATTTCAATATTCAGTTTACAATAAGTTCAAGAATATATTTTTCTTGTACTATATAGCCTTCTGGTGTTATTTGAATAAAGGTAAGATTTCAGAATATCATTTCTATTGGCGATAATCCGTATCCTAAAAAGCAGTGAAAAAATAAAACGTATATGAACTTTCATATGAATTGAATTAAAACCACAGAATTGTCAATGTTATTATAAGTGAGTTATTTTATAAATTTTAATGATTTTTAAAGTATTGAGGAAATTTATTCGTATTTCTGTAATGTGGTGATATGACGAAATCATACGAAAGGCCATAGCTGTGAGTTACGAAACTCTTATATGTTATATGCCAAATTATGCGAAGGTCATATTTCATAATAGGCTATTTCGTCAGATATACTGAGAAACGAATTTAAATAACAAATGAACGCTGTAAATGTTATGAAAATGTTTTTAATTTCTCTTTTATACTGATATCCTTTCAAAGTCCGAAATAATGCCAAATAATGGTGTTTAGTAATGTCGAGAAAACCCACTTGCAGAGAAATATTTTCGGTCATCGTCAGGTTCACAAAACGTTGTTCGCTCCTCTATGCAAAAAAATTTTCTCAACCGAAACCAGCCGTTTTTACATACATATTATGGTGTTTACATCTTCACTTCGTCGAAAAGTAAATTACAGAATTATTTGTTTCTCTTTATTAATATCTGAATTATTTCATGAAAAGAATTTAATTTCTTTACCATTTTACCTTTTATTATTATTTATATGTTTTCATACTCCTGTTAAGTTTAGGATAGGTAAACTTACGTTATGTTTTGTGAAACATTCACACTGAGTTTATTTATGACTACATTATGTGTAAAGCCCTCATTTTACTTAAATTATACGTTCCACGGTGGTTCCAAAAATTATTTCTTATTTACTTAAAGTTCAATGTTTCACAGTAAGGACAACTGAATATATGGAAGACTCAAACAGATAGTCCGATGTGGCTTTGGTAAAATAAAAGCACACAAACAACTGAATATAAATAAATTTACCGATCGCTATTTTCTATTGACAGGTACTTATATCATTACAGTTTCTTCCCAGTTGGTATAGAATGTAAGTGTAACCTATCATGTTCTCGTTAAATAAGTCCCTTTATCCATATTATATTTTCAATTAAAAGTTATTTAAGAATGTCTAAATAGTTTTGAAATCAATGCAAATGTTTGATATACTTTACTATCATATTTCCGAGTCATTGATATATGCTTCGTGTGGTATGTTCCATTTTTTTAGGTTAGTTTCGCTAACTTTTTTAATCATAATGTCTGTAATATATTTAATTTATAATGTCTATAAGTTATAATGTATCAAATGGCTAACTTAAACAGTATTCCGAAAACTATATTTGCCGTATAGAAGCCGGTCTGTAAAGAAACACGCAGTCAGCAATAGGTATTACACATATATAGTGTGATTGTAATACTGTTGTGATAAATTCTTCAAACTGTTGATAATCTCTGGGAATCTAAACAGAAAATGCAAAGGTTAAAATCTAATAGGTCTAACACTGATATCTCATGTTAAGTGTAAATGTATGTTATAAGGTTTATTATGTTTTATTTTATTCACTTTTTTTATTACACTACATTATTAGCTTGATATCTTTTTTAGAAATAACCTAGATCTTATGAAATATTGTCGATACTTGGGCTGTTAAGAACTAGAAATCTTATTCTGTATTAGTTGTATTAATCCCTAGATTTATTATCTAATTCTGATCATCTTTGGTTCATTAGATCAGAAGTTAGTGAATATAGTAAAACCGTTTGTACTTTTAAGAGTTTTGATGAATGTTATTAAAATAAACAATAAAATGTCATACTGTTTTCCTGTATCACAGTAAAACTGTAACCATGCAGGAAATATGGAAGTGTCAACGTAAAGTAAGGCCAATGTCCTTATTCTTCCACACTATTTTAGTTACTTATTTAAAAAGAAACGATTAAAATAGGTCTAGAAAAATATTGTATGTTGGGACTGAAATTGCCAAACGTGGAGAAATCTATAAATTTAAGTTTTATTTTTTTTAATGTTCTGCAATCATGATTTCATTTCACAAATGGAAGTTTCCTGTTAAAAAAAATGTTCTTGAATATAGCGCCATCTAGTGTAACTGAAACAGTATAAAAGGAAAGAAAAAAGATTGTTTTGTGTATGTGCCTGTTGACTGAGAAGATTTTAATTTAAGATCATAATAACATCACATCTAATAATGATTTCTGACTGTAGATGGTAGTAAAGATTAAAAGCAAAACTTAATTAATTATATGGTCACTGCTTTTATTTGTTAAAATGAAAATAGGTCGTTTGATGTCCCAGTATATAGTAAAAAACTGTATTATAAAAGAAAGCTTCTTCAGTTGCCAATCATACATCATATCTTATAAAGGTATTTTGAGGATTGGTTATTTAAGTATTAAAATTAATCTGTTAATGTCACATGAGTGTTCGGCCCAATAATATCACTGCATATGCAGTTTTGAATACTGTTTGTTCATAAGATATTTTGCAATACTACATAAATCTGATTACTTTAGTTACATACAAGTTATTTTAGTTTGAAAAATAAATTTTCTATAATTCATATACGAAGACTTCAATAATGATATTCTTTTTTAATTGTAGAAATTGTTTACAAATTAGGGAGAAAACAAACTCTTAGTTAGATATATTTATTATTTCCCTCATCATAATGACATTTTTTATTATTATGTTCCTCAAGAAAAAATATAAACAAACTGAAGAAAATAGAATAACATTGATAACAAGTGAATATATATTATGATTCATCAAGATGTTTTGTTGAAATATTCGTCTTTTCTTTTAAAACACATATTGCAGTTTGTCTTTTATATGTCAACTTCGCATCAGGCTGACTCTCTAAAGACATTTATCTCTTACGTAATATACAGGATCCTTTACATAGGTTCTGTAAGAGTAAATACATTTTATCTTTTGAATGTTTTGAGGATACTGGCAAGTATAAATAAAAGATAAAGCTAAAACTGCTTTTGTGTTACCTTCAGGTAAATATCACTTAAACAGAATGTACTTTGGTTCATGTAATGTTTCTTCAACATTCAAGATATTAATATATGTTGTATTATTACATCTACAACATTCAGAAATTTCTGTTACTTAAATGATGTTATAGCGTTCCCTGCGACTACAGAAGAACATTTACAAATATTAAAATGTGTATTTGATAGGTTACGAGAAGGAACTTCAAAGATGAAACCAATCACATGTCAGTTGTTGATAAAATAAATAGAATATCTAGATCATTTAGTAACCTCAGACGGTGTAAAACCTGGCACTAAAAAATTAGATATTCGTGCATTTCTAGGATTTTATCGAAAGTCTATACCAGATTTTTTAGTTGTTGACCAACCTCTAACTGAGCTAACTAAGAAGGAATCAGATGTTATTTGGACAGGTAAAAGACAAAAAGCTTTCGTGAAATTAGGAGACGCTGTATTGAAATCTATCATTTTAAGTTACTCAGGCGTTAGTAAATAAATTATAATAAACATAGATATTTCAGGTTATTCTATAAATGCAGTATTGCCATAATTAAATGAAAACAAAAAATAACATCCTTCAACTTATCACAGCAGACAGTAATGAAAAGCTGAAGTAAATTACTCGGTCCCAGAACAAGAACGCTAAGCTGTAGTTTATTGAATAAAAACCTTTTTGTTGTTATCTGTATGGTAGGAAATTTACTATCATCAAAAATCATGTACCATTAAGATCAGAAATGACATTAATGAACTCTTCCTCGATGTTAGCCATGTTGGTCATTCTTACTCCAAGATTATGATTTTGAAGTAATTCATATAACAGGAAGAAAACATTCTAATGTGAATGCTCCATGTAACATAATAGTAAGAGGCACTGAAACTGAAGAGAATAATCTATTAACAAAATAATAGAAATTAAAACTGAAAATGAGGATGGATTAGAAGTAATTTTGGATTAAAGTCATGTAATTATTAAACAAAATAAAGATGAGTTAATAAATAACTTGTGTTCCTGATAAAAAAGTGAAAACTATTGCTAAAGCATATGTAAATAACATTGTAGCTAGACACGTTGTACTCCAGAATGTACTGTTAGATATAGAAATATAATAAAAGAAATTTCACAGTTGTTATATGCCAAAAAAAACAACAAAACTGAAACAACTGCTTTTCGTTCAGCTCCAACCGTATTAGTAGAAATATTCAGAAGGACTTTGTTGGATACGATGTTTCAATGCTGTGAGAAAGATTAGAAAACTTGGGAAGAGCTGGTTCATTTATTACAAAGTGCTGAAAATGAGTCTACTTTGAATAGTCCGTTTTTCAACTACATGGTAGAGATGTAATGCTGCCTATGGAAAAGGTCATGACCAAAAAGTATTTAATCATGCAGTGGATTATGATTACAAGACTGAGAATGCAGTTGGCTTTTGAGTTAACTATTAAACATTTAACAAAAGCTGCTAAACATAGAGAGAAACGAGGAAATATGTTTGTTTGTTTAGAATTTCGCGCAAACAACTCGAGGGCTATCTGCGCTATCCGTCCCTAATATACCAATGTAAGACTAGAGGGAAGGCAGCTAGTTATCACCAACCACTGTCAACTCTTGGGCTACTCTTCTACCAACAAAGAGTGGAATTGAACGTCACATTATGACGCCCTATGGCTGAAAAGGCAATTATGTTTTGGTGTAGCAGGGATTGTAACCTGCAACCCTCTGATTACGAGCCAAACGCCTTAACCCACCTGGTTATGCCGGTCCTGTGCAGAGTGTAAAATGAAAGGTTTTCGTGTGCATTATATACACGTGCGTGTGTGATTGCGGGTCGAGTTACCTAACCACCTGGCCATGCCGGGCCCAAGTAAATATAAGGATAAAAAATTAATGATATAAAATTAACAGTTAAACTATTTTTTTTATCTTGTTAAAATAGGAAATAGCAAGAAACTAGTAAAGCTATGGAAAGGCCTTCTCAGAGTCCTAAAACAAACAAGTCGAATTTATTTTGAAATTCAAGAAATCCATCGAAATCTAAAACAGTTGGTACGTGTTAATAGATTAAAGAAACTGAAGGAAAGAAAACCATATCAGTACGTATATATGACTGATGAAAACCAGACGACTGATAAAAAGAAAATATTGAATTTAATTACTCGAATAAACTAGATTTATCTTATGATGATGAGGAGATAAGTGAAGCCGAGATATATAATTAAAAGTTAGATGACATTAATAACATATTAGGTGGTGAAAGTGTTGAAACAGAGGGTCAAATGACGTTAACATCACTGTGCCCAAGGATAGTTTGTCAATAACGCCTACAACGGTGTAAGTTTATGGTGTTAAAGATGATTATAGGGGTAGATTAAGTGGTCCTGTGCCAACTCAACCTGAAGTAATGCTTACCACTACTAAACGAGAAGTGAAATTCATTCGACAAGTAGCTGTATTTAGAATAAAAAATGACATTAATAGAGTTAATGTTAGCCCTGATGACGAAACTGGCGGTGTGCAACAAGCTTATATCAATATGTTAAGAGAAATGTATAACTGTAATTAGAATTACGTAGACAATATAGGATATGTATAAACATTGCTGTATAGTTATATAGATATGTGGTGTGGTTATAAGACTCTTGTCTTTATATGTTTTGGTAGTTCATACATCTGTAGATTTACTACGATAATTATTCTATGGATGAGTGTAAACATGGCAGCGGAAAGTGAGTATTGCACCACTAAAAATAAGACGAGCATGATTCTTATTGAAGAAAGAAATTTTATGTTGTCAGAAGATAGGTGGATAATTCTTGAAATAAAAAAGAATTATATTTTTTCAGATAATTCTTGAAAATAAACCATTTCCACAGTACGTTTGCTTAATAATTTGAATAGGAAAAGAACTAATATTGTTCGAGAAATCTTTTTACGTAAGTTAGTTAATATGACGTAATTTCAAGTGACAAATCAGGGAACAGATATCTTATGTTTAGTGAGGATCTCACAGGAAATATAAATTAAGAACTATAATACCTAAGATAAAGACGGGTCCGGTGCTGCCTTTGACTGGTTCATGGATAATATTACGTATGAACAACTTCACTCCTTTACCCAAAAAAAGAGTTTAAAAATTATTAAAAAAACAGCTAAATTCAATAACCTTCCACGAAAGAGGACGAAGAGGAACCACAACGTTCCTGAACACCCCAGTTGGAAAGATAATTCTTCTGATTTCTCTCTCTCTAAACTAAACTCCTGCCACGTTAATTTGCGTTTGCGTATCTAAGATAAACGATATCTTCTTAAGATAGAAAATTTGTTATTTGATTTAAAGGATACTAAAGATATCTTTCCGATCGGACTTCACAAAAAACGTGGTTTAATAGACGCTGGAGGAAATGTTTCAAAATTTTTTGTTCGGAAAAGCAGCGACAGAGGATTTATGTGAATTAAACCAGAAAAAAGAACATCAAATACAACTATATATAGAAATGGTTATTTTACAGGTGAATAGGATGAGCGGGATGGAGAAATAAACTTTAAAGTTGGTTTTAAGGAACGATTCTATCGATGTATAAAATGGTAGCTTTTTCTTTGTTTTTTTTTTTTTACCAATTGTGGGTAGCGAGGAAATGATGTCATATTGCCATATTTTTCAGCATTTAACGTTTGAAGAATACATTTTACGCTGTTTTAATTTATAAAAAGATACCAACTGAATCCTGGATTATTTTACCAGGTCTAATACGTTAAACTCTTTATTCAGGTTTAACGTTCTTCACAACTGAATTAAATTTCGTTCTGATGGAACTTCTAGGCCTAAAATCTTATGGTGATGTTACATATTTATTTTCTCTTAAGTATAAGGAAAATTAAATATTTAATATGTGACGTTGAGGCCGGATATACTTTCTGGTAAGTTTATAAGGGAAAATATCAGTTTGCAACGCCTACACCTCAAGAGTGATTTTTTTATATTTTAAAACGATGGCAACGTTTCACACAAACTTACACACACACACGATTAGAATATTACAAGTCTCAATGTGTTTAATTTTCGTAAGGGCTAAATTTCCATTCTACCTTTTTTGTTATATTTTAGAGTGGTTTTCCCTTTTACATTGGTGTTTTTCTAAATTAATGTCACTGTTAAATTAAAATAATGCAAGTGTGAGCCACCACAAGCATACCCAAGATTTTATAAAATGTACATTAAAAAGGTTGTTATTTGTGATATATTATAAAAAGAATAAACTACATTTTGTATCGTTCTGTTGTCATGAAGAAATTCACTTTCACACGACGTGTGGATTAGATAATTATTTAGAATAAACTTTCTGAAAAAAAATGCATAAGTTTCTATCGTCATATGAGAATCCTATAAATAATATTAAGGAATCAATATAAATACACAACTAAAAGCGACACAATGAAGTTGTGTGATAAATAAAAATTAAACTAAACTAGTTTGTAGTTTCAGTTTATAACTGACTAATAATAAGATGATAAACAACAAAGTATAATGAACTGGTATATTGGGTAAACATGTATTGTGTTCCATCCCGAGGAACCAAAATCACTTCATGCTGCATTTTCTTTACATAATATATTATTACAATAGCATAATAAGTTTCTTTCTTAACTATTAGTGAAAAACAGAAACCTGAGATGGTTTTTTGTCTTAAAATTTTCAAAAGTTATACAGTAATTCTGTTCGCTGAATTCAGAAATGATAACCATTCTTATTCATCACTTTCAGACTTCTAGAAAAATGTCACATGTAATTTTACATAAGTGAATCTTTTTATTGAGATCTGGTCACATTTTGCTGTGCATAAAATGTTGACAACAACTGGCTGTAGATTTTTACATAGTGAGAACTTTATCGATTGTTATAGAACCCATGAGAAACATATCGCTAGTATATAAACGGTTATAGGCGCTCGACATGTCATTTCTATATAGTATTTGATTTTGCGTCCACTTTGATACTTTTTTTTTTTATTCAGTATTATTTGTTGTTCTTTATGGCAGCAACAGGTCGTGTAAATAACCCAAATATATTCTATTATATTTATAGTAAATTTCTGATTGTTAATAGAAATGATAATAGGGAGTGGCTTCAACATAAAACATCTGGGAAACAACAGCTTTTCACAAAAGATGAACTTATTGATTTTATGATAGATTAAAGCCTATTAAAAGATTATCCAAAGATTATGGGTTATAGGTTTCAGACTAAGAGGTTACTTTCTCCAGGGACATCACATTACTGGTACAGAAATAATGAGAAACAGTTTATACTTTTTTTGCATGAAGGTTCACTGGTTTATTGTATTAATATTGGACAATTAATACCATCACTAGAAGCTGCAGTATATGAGCAGAGTGAGTGGTGATTGTTCATTGATTCCTCCAGAAAAAGTCTGAAAGGTATTCTACACAATAGTAACATCTTCCTGTTGCTCATTTGGTTTGTACGAAAATCTTGAACTTCTTAATAAGGTCAACTACAATCAGCATCATTGGCTACTTTGTGGAAACTTAAAAGTTTTTGTATGTTGTAAAGTTGACAATCAAGTTATACAGAAATGATAACCATTTTTCTCTGTCACTTCCATATTTCTACAAAAATGTATATGTTATATGTACTTGCGCGTAAGTGAATCTTTTTATTGAGATCAGATCAATTGAAATGATAAAAGTAAGTGGTTTCAATCTGAAACATCTGTGGAACCACAGGTTTTCACAAAAGTGTTAATTTTGTTTTATGAATTTCGCACAAAGCTACTCAAGGGCTATATGCGCTAGCCGTCCGTAATTTAGTAGTGCAAGTCGAAAGAGAAGGCAGCTAGTCGTCACCACCCACCGCCAACTCTTGGGCTACTCTTTTAGCAACGAATAGTGGGATACACCGCACATTATAACGCCGCACGGCTGAAAGGGTGAGCATGTGTAGCGCAACGGGGATGCGAACCAGTGGCTGTAAGATTAATTAAAATTCACTACTAATGCTTCACTGCCATTCACAGTTAGAAACCATTAATATATGTGATTTTATCATGATCTTAAAATACAGTCTTATTTGTGGACAGACACGTAGCAAAAAACAGTGTCAAAGAATGATCATTTTGGCTTTACTTTACCTTAACAATTCCAGACTTTCTGCATAGCTACGGTACTACTTCAATACAAAAAAAAACAGTATGACATTTTATTGTCTGGTTTAATAAGATTCATTGAAACTGTTGAAAGTCAAACAATTTTATTCTTAATTTTGATCTTATCATTTAATGTGAATCAGAATTTGATAATTAATCTAGCGATTAATGTAGCTAATTAAAAATAAGATTACCACTTATTATCAACCGTAATATTGAAAATATCACATAAGATCTTTGTAATTTTCAAACCAAGATTTCAAGCTAATAATTCTTATACAAAGTGAAAAAAATGAAAAATTGATAAATATTATAACACACATTCACACATTACATGAGACATTAGTGTTAGACTTGTTACTTTGTTAACCTTTATATTTTTCATATAGTTTCTTCGATATTTTCAATAGGTAGAAGAGATTATAATAATAGTATTTACACCACACTGTAAACAAGAAATATCAATTGTTGACAACATACATTATAGATATTATAAATTACATATATTACAGACATTATAATCAATAAGTTAGTGAAACTAACCTTTAAAGAACAACAAAATATATTTTATGAAATATGTACAAATGACTTGGAAACAAAATTTTAAGGTGTATTAAACATTTGCAATGTTTCCAGATTTGTTTATATAACCTTAAACAGCTGTTAATTGAAACTATAACGTGCATAAAAAATATTATCTTATGAGAACTCGAGTTGTAAATCACACATGATACACCAACGGGAAAAAAGTTGTTATAAAATAAGTTTCTGTCAATGAAAAGTAGTCTAACTTAAACTCACATAACATAACGTAACTGTATATAAC